>NW_006783115.1:302563-311292 GCF_000442215.2 Lipotes vexillifer | reverse complement strand
GATCCCGCATGCCGCGGAGCGGCTGGGCCCGTGGGCCATGGCCGCTGAGCCTGCGCGTCCGGAGCCTGTGCTCTGCAATGGGAGGGGCCACAACAGTGAGAGGCCCGCGTACCGCATAAAAAAAAATATATATATATAGTAGGAAAAATAAAACTTTAATTGAAGCAACTGCAACAAGGTAAAATAAAACCACAGCAGGGAAAAGAAACAAAAAGGTGGGGGGGGACAAGCCTAAAGGAGAGAACAATAACAAAGTATAAAGAATAAAATAAAATTAGAAAAATAAAAACTTTATTAAGAAAAATAAAAATGTAAAAGAATTAGCAGCAGTGAATCAACAAGGTAAAAGAGAACCCCAATCTAAAAGAGGAAAACAGAAAAAAAAAGAGTCTTGCCTAGGGGGGCGGAGTTTAGGCAGGGGTGGAACTTGGGCAGGAGTGGGCTTTAGGGTGGGGCGGGACCTAGGCTGGTGGGCGGGTGACTTTGGGCATGGGGCGGGGCCTAGGCGGGGCAATGGTCAAGCGTGGGCTGGGGACTCTGCTTAGGACCTGTGCAAGGGGTCAGGCTGCTCGTGGGAAGGAGGGCCTCTGGAGAGTGGAGTTCTGAGTTTGGAGGTAGGGCCCAGCGGGAGGCTGTGTGGGTGGAGTTTAGGCCCAGGGCGTTGGAGGGGGTCCCCCAGTGTAGGGGTGGGGCCCTGGGTGGGGGTGTGGGGAGGGGCTTGGGCTCTGAGCAGCAAGAGGGGGGCCCCAAGGGCAGGGGATTAGGACCCTGCCTGCTGGGCTCCCCGGTGCCTAAGCAGACAGGGAAAGCGCTGGCCCCCGTTCCCCTCCGTTCCTTTGCACCCATGCCCCACTGTCTTCCCCAGGGTCTCCCTCGTCACTGGACCCGTAACCCTGGGTGGGTCCCGCTGGGTGTAGGAGCTCCTCCCCTCCCCTAGCCGCCCCTCAGGGGTGCTGGTCCCAGAGGTCTGGCCTTTAGTTTTGCTCCTCCTTCCCTCCCTCCCACTCCCTCAGGACCCGCGTGGCTGGAAGGCACCTCCGTGGGCAGAGGATCAGGCCCGGGATCTCAGCAGCTTCCTGGGGGCCCCAATGGGCAGGGGGAACCTGGCCACACTCCCTTTTGATCCTCTGCCCTCCCAGTGTTTCCTCAATTTTCCCCTTGGGGTGAGGGATCCCTTCCCCTCCCCCAGCCGCCCTTCAGGGGCACCAGTCCTGTCCTGCCTCCACTTCTCCCCCTTCACTCCCCCGATGCCCCACGTCCTACCCGGCCCCTGGGGGTTCCTCCCGTCCGCTTAGGTGTCTGTGGTTCCCCACCGGTGCCTGGTAGGTGCCCTAGTTGTGCATCCTCCTAGTCCGCTATCTTGACTCCGCCCCCTGTATCCCTGATCTTAGTGACTTCTGCCCCTGTCATTTGACGACTGTTTTTCTAAGAGGCCAGTTATGTTGTGTCCTAACATAGCTTATCAGAACACAGCACCACTAGGTGGCAGGCCCTGACAGCTCAACACCCTGAGGGGCAAAATAAAATGAAAGATGTTTCTAATAATGAAAACCAAATAACCTTTAAAGATCAAGCCCACACATAAGAACCATCTTCAAAAATGATGAGATTTATCACTAGCGTTTTTTACGGATCTGTGAATCTTAAAGCCATGTGATATTTCAAATGATGTTCGTTTTGTCATTGCATTGCTTCTGATCTTCCTCCTTCTAAGGCTTAATCCTTAGACTTTGTGAGACATGTCTTGAGGATGAAAATGCAGTAAAATAAAATTCTTGTTTTTCTAAAGAAAGGACCCACGGTGACTGGTGTTTCATAATGAAGACAGTGGTCAGGTGGGATGTGGTAGATCACCTAAGCATTTTGAAGGAATGTCACGATCACTGTCTTTCTCCCAGTGGCGGCAGGAATCTGTCAAGTGTCTCGGAGCATTTTAGTATTTTACTGACTTTCAAGTTGCTTACTCTCTTGTTAAATATTGAGACTGTTGTTTTCTGTATTCTGTGTGTTTCCCATCTTTGGCCTTGGAGGTCAGGTTCATGACTCATCTGCTGAAAGGCAGGCCCCTCCCTTCCCCCACCCCGCGTCTGGAAGGTGTTTGCCAGGAGTCCTCTCCGGGACTGGCCTGTCGCGTCTCACCAGGCTCTTGATGTTTGGCTTTTATGTCCTTGTCAGTTTGGAGGCTTTCATTCTTCCTTCTTTTCCAGCAGTTGTGGCCTGTGGCTGAGAGGTTGGCTGAATCAGTTTTTGCTCTTTCCAGTGATGTGTAGTAGTTTGGTGAAACAGTATTTCTGGCAAAACATGTTTCATTCAGTTTTAATGACCAGCGAAATGAGCGTGGTTCGGGCTTCCCATCTTGGCCTGAACGCTTATCAAGCTACATTTCATTTTGAAAGATAAGCATCTTCCCTTGTCCTGGGTCTTATACTGCTTTTAAGACATTTTGTATCCTGTAAGTTTTCCTCACATTTTGATTTGAACTAATGACCCTTCTTAGAAAGTACTGCGAAAGTAGCTGAGATTTTAAAGTAACTCACTGATGGTGCCGGTGGACTGTTTTTTCTTTCCTCGCTTTAAATCCAGCACTGCTGAAGTGAAGTCAGTGAAGTCACCCACTTGCATGGGTGGATTTAACCCTCCAGCCTTTGCCTGGCACGAGAGATTATTAACTCAAAACAGTGACGCTACAGCTAGAATCGGGATTCCTTGAAGTCCTGTAGTGGTAACGTGGTGTTCATGGGTTTTTTTTGGGAAAATGACACATTAATATCAGTATTCCCAGTAGGATACAAAATTAAATTAATTCTACCCCTTCTCTGCCCCACTTTTTGACCCACCTTCTGAAGAAATTGCTTTTCTCCATACTAGTAGTGGTGGTTCTAGTTTGTCAGGTTTAACAGTAGAGGCAGAGCTTTAAGAACTTAACTGTAGGGATTCCCAGGTCAGGATTTCCATTAGTAATAAAGTCAATTTGACATTTGGGGCTTGTTCTCTGAGGCTATTTAAAGTATTTTTTTCAGCAGAGATGAGTTGTAGCTTGTAAAACAGGTTAATTGGTAAAAAAAAGTGATAATGTATATTTTTACTAATTTAACTTTATTTTTGTTTTTTTTTAACATTTTTTTATGTCTAAACATATTCTGAATCCCCCCCGCCTTTTAATTAGTATTTAGAAATCGGCAAGTAAATTTGTATGTTGCGGTTGTCATATACTTTTTGGTTTCATCTTGAAACCGCCGCCCCAGCATGAGCACTTTAAATTCTGAGGACTTATTTTTTTTTCCCCAGGGAATTTGGGTAATTTACTAGATTTGATATCCAGGGATAATGGTTCCCCAAGACCATTGTGTGGTGCCTGACAACCGCTGGAGGTCCCAGGGCCTCTGCTTCACGAGGACCTGGGAATCAACTGGTTTGGGAAACACGCTGGCAAGCTCTCCTGTGGAGCCCAGGGAGCACATGGTGCACTGCTGGGCATTCAGGCCACCACCATCTGGCGGTCCCAGAGCAGGCGGATTTGGGAGGTGGCCAGCTGTGCAGGTCCCTGACCGCTTCCCAGGGGTAGTAGATTACATTGCGTGGTTTACTCCTGAGGTTTACTTTAAAGCCAGTCGAGTGGGTTGGGGTTTGGGTGCTGAGCGCATCTGAAGGAAAATGCAGCACGTCTCAGGAGAGTTGTCCGGCTTGTCTCCCAGAGTTGTCTTTAGCAGACCCTAAGACATTAATTTGTGACATTAAGTTTTCTTCCTGCCCTTTGGTTACTTCAGTGTTTTTCAGTACCATGACTTATAAGAAAGTACTATTTACTGTTTGATTACAAGTAATATCTGTTTATTCTGGAAAGAAGAAGGCTATGCAATAAAAAGAATATCATTCTTTTATATTTTTATAAAACTTTATATTTTTATGAAATTTTAATATACACTTAATAGACATTTTAATATAAATTTACCAATTTTTATGTATGTGTGTATATGATACACATGTAACACGCATTATGTTGTATTACCACACAGGGACATAATGGATGTAGTTTTTTTCTTGACTGAGCAGTATATTGACAACATTTCCACACTAGCAGTATACTCCTACACCACACCCATGACCTTTCTTTATTTAGAAAGTAGTATCAGGATGACTTGAGGCTAGTTGCATGTTGTTTGGTGTTTTTCTCTTTAATAACTCACAACCCCCATAGAATAACTGTGAATGTTCTCCCCTTCTGTTTTTTTTTTAAATGTTGAGCCTTCTTTTAATGTATTTATTTTAATTTTTGGCTGTGTTGGGTCTTCGTTTCTGTGCAAGGGCTTTCTCTAGTTGTGGCAAGCGGGGGCCACTCTTTTTTTTTTTTTTTTTTTTTTTTTGCGGTACGCGGGCTTCTCACTGCTGTGGTGGCCTCTCCCGCCGTGGGGCACAGGCTCCGGACGCACAAGCTCAGTGGCCATGGCTCACGGGCCCAGCTGCTCTGCGGCACGCGGGATCCTCCTGGACCGGGGCACAAACCCGCGTCCCCTGCATCGGCAGGCGGACTCCCAACCACTGCACCACCAGGGAAGCCCAAGGGGGCCACTCTTCATCGCGGTGCGCGGGCCTCTCACTGTCGTGGCCTCTCTTGTTGCGGAGCACAGGCTCCAGACACGCAGGCTCAGTAGTTGTGGCTCATGGGCCTAGTTGCTCCACGGCATGTGGGATCTTCCCAGACCAGGACTCGAACCCATGTCCCCTGCATTGGCAGGCAGATTCTCAACCACTGCACCACCAGGGAAGCCCTCCCCTTCTGTTTTTAGTCTAACCATTACTCAAGACATTACCATTTACATAGGATGGTTGGCTTAGATGTGTGAGGGAAACTCAAGTTTGAGTTTTCTGTGAACTAATTGAACCTTTCCTCATGTACTTTGTTAATTCAGACCTTGTAATATTACATATTTAGCATAATGGAGGTCCCCTGACCCAGTTTACCAACTAATCCCTGGCCAAAAGCAGCTTTCAAGCTGGGTCTAAACCAGTCTCGCTGTTCTAATTGAATTTATGATTTGATTTCTTTTAACGGTGTTCTCAGGAAGTAAATTGACTTGGAAACCTGAGTTTTCCGCTCCTAAGTAGCAGGTTAAAGAATGCTTAGAACCTTGATTGGAAAAAGCCCATTGTGGGAGTGAAGTACATCCTTTACTGTGATATCTTAGCAGTGGATTATTTCACTGTACCAGCAAAACAGAGTCTGTCTTCTTCCCACACAGAAATAATGGTTAGATGCAGTGCTTTGCTGGGAGATGTGTTTTGGTGGAAGTTATATGAGTTAGTGGGTCTGTTAAGCCAGCTCTTTGCAGCCAGAATGAACCAAAGGTTATCTTGACTGAACTGGGCTGGCCTAGGCCAGGGCTGCCAGCAGCAGCTCAGCTGATGTTTCCAACTCCTCTCATCCAGTAGCTGCTCCTTCCTCCTGTGGCACCTGTTACTGACTCATTTGGGCTTTGGCCCTGGCTTCCTCATTTTTCATCCTCTGCCTTGTCCCTGAACTTGTAGAAGAAGGTGAGGGTGGTCCTACACTACAGAATAGATGCAGGGACTGAAAGCGGGCAGTCTGTCTTACCTACTCCATTCAGAGCTGCTCTCCCAACTGACCAGGCCAATTTAGATAACCTTTGGTGCAAGTCTAACAGTCAGAACTTCACCTAGTTAGTACTTTCCAGGCGTGATTATTTCATATTTGTCACTGCCACTGTATTTGAAGCTACTGACGGCAGGGACCTTGTGGCCTTCTTCAACTGTCCACTCCACCCTCCAGGGTGGTCAGTGGTACACAACAAGTGGCTAATGAGTATTTGCTGAATGAGTGATCAAAGTAAGGACTGAATTTGGCTTGCCTTCTTGTTGATGACTTACTTGGACAAATAGAAAATATATAATGGGACAGTCTCTTCAAGCCCACCTGTTCATTTTGTCCACCCAACCCTCCTCAGTGTTTTGGGGTGGAGGCAGAAAGTGGGGACAGAGGTTTTACTTAAAAATTATAATTTACTTTTTGAACTGGGTCATATAGTTCAAATAAAAAACTAAAATACAGAGTTACTTTTCCAGCGTTTTCCTTGGCCCCCTTTTCCACTCTGCAGTGGAACCAAGAATGTAATTTTTAGACTTAGAAGGAGATTAGGAGGTCATCTGATCTAATCCAAGGATGGAAGCCTGTAAATTAAACCTGAAATCCAGGCTGTTCCTCAACTATAAATTAAGATTCCTTTAATTATATTTTTTGTTGTGTTTTTTTGTTTTTCTTCCCTCCTTTGTGTCCTTTCATTATTCCTTTTCTAAATTTGGGCCCTTAACAATACTGTACACTTAAAATTTGTTAAGAGGGTAAACCTTATGGTAAATATTCTTACCACAAAAGGAAAAAAACAGCCACAAAACAGTAGTTATAATAGAGGGTGGGAGAAAACTTTGGGAGGAGGTGGATTATGTTTATGGCCTTGATGGTGATGGTTTCACAGGTATGTACTTATCCCGAAACTCATTGAGTTGTATACATTAAATACGTACTGCTTTTCACATGTCAGTCATACCTCAATAAAGTGGTTAAAAAAATAAATGTGTGTCTTTTTTCCCACAGGTACCACAAGAGCCAGGCCATCTATCTGGAGTCAAAGGACAACCAGAAATTGAGTTGTGTGATCAGCTCTGTCGGAGCCAATGAGGTAAGACTGAACCTCTGTCACCCTTTAGGAAAGCAAAATGGGACAAACCTGCAATGTGAATGCCACCAAGAAAGTACGGTGGAATCACAGTGTTGTATGTGGGTTAGATTCTAAAGTCGGCACTTTCAGGCTGAAATTGCACATAGGCAAAATCACCCTTAAAAATCCCTTACTTTGCATGACTGCAGTTTATGCAGGTTTGTGTAAGCCTTGTGGATTTGTGAACTCCCTGCAGAGTAATTGAATTGGGCACCACTGAGATAGACTGCAGGAAAGAACACAAGGCAAGTTGGTGTGATGTCTGCGCATTCAAATCCTGCTGCTTTTTGAGGCAGCCATCTACTGAGGATGGGACTTGCCATTGGAGCATACTCTGTCTTTGCTGTTATTTCTCTTGAGCTTTCATGTGCACTCAGATTTGTTTCATGCTCTGAGGATCTAACAAGGCACCTGACACAGGGTCTGGCACACAGTAAGTGTTCAGTAAATGGGTGCTGGCCTGATCTGACCCACACACTACTCTTCACCTGCTGTCTCTCAAATCCGATGTGTCCTGTTGTGCTTCTGAGCAATGAGCTACCAGGCTCATACCCTTAGGGACTGGTCTCCTCCAGTCTCTCTTATAGGATGGGGGCTGGTTGAAAGTCAGCTCTGAGGGTCATGCTGAAGGATGATGTGACTAGCCTATGAGTTCTCGGGCTGACCCTTCTTTAGGAGGGTGTCAGCAGTGTGTAACTGGTATTGTTAGTAGTCAAAAAACAGTTTAAAACGTTAATAGCCTGTTTGGCTTGATCTTTTATCAGTCCACAAATGTCTGCAAAGAAATTGATTTTTATGTGTCTTCCCTCTGTAACTTATTCGTGCCAGAGCATAGTAAGTCTAATGAAGCTGGATTATGAAATAACTTAAGCCTATTCTATTCTCCCAGCTTCCTGAATTGAAAATGCCCTCAAATGTGACAACTAGTTAGCAAAATGATTGTTTGCTTAGAAGTTAGGGAGAGCCTTCCAGATAAATGAATGTCATTTTCCTCTGGGCTCGCAACCTGTGTGTCACCCTAAGCCAGGTCGGAACAGGGCATCTCAGAGAGCCACTGCCCTGGCAGGAGGCTTTGCAGTTTCACAGCGGAGCACGTGTGCCTGGCCATGTGGGCTGCTGCACAGAGGGTGTGTGGCCTCCTCGTCCCTAAACCTAATTTCAGAACCCATGCATTATTCTCTGTGACACCTCAGGACTTTTCAGGAAAACAAATGCAAGTTAGATTTTTTTCTCTCTCTCTGTTGAAGATTGTCACCCTTTGACATAATAGAGTGTTAGCGAAGTCTGACAAGGAAACGGTGACACTGAGACATGTCTCCTGGAGGGGAGAAGCCTCAGTGCGTCGGAGGCTTGCAACGGGGAAAACATTTCTCACTTCTTGGAAGTATTCCAGCTCATTTTTTCAAGTGAAATCCTAAGTAACACTGAAGCTACTTGGCTTCTGCATAACTTGACTCTGAGCATATTTGGTACGTGCGTCTGAGCATGTTGGTGACTAGCTATTCAGCTCTCCTTGGGGTCAGTTTTCAGTTTAAAATGGTTCTGCAAGGTCCTTTAGAGGCTTAGCTTCCGGTGAGGTCTTTATTTTTAAACAAGTGTATTTGACTTTAAAGTCTCTTTGTTGTTAAATAATCACGGTAAGGAAATAGAAACTGAGAACAGCTTTCTCTTTTTCTGAATAAGCTTTTTTTTAAAAAAATAAATTTATTTATTTATTTTTGGCTGCGTTGGGTCTTCGTTGCTGTGCGTGGGCTGTCTCTAGTTGTGGTGAGCGGGGCTACTCTTCATTGTGGTGCACAGGCTTCGCATTGCAGTGGCTTCTCGTTGCGGAGCGTGGGCTCTAGGCGCACAGGCTTCGGTAGTTGTGGCGTAAGGGCTTCGTTGCTCCGAGGCATGTGGGATCTTCCCAGACAAGGGAGTGAACCTGTGTCCCCTGTATTGGCAGGCAGATTCTTAACCACGGCGCCACCAGGGAAGCCCTGAATAAGCTCCCCC
>NW_006783115.1:237580-302471 GCF_000442215.2 Lipotes vexillifer | reverse complement strand
CGGTATGCGGGCCTCTCGCTGCTGTGGCCTCTCCCGTTGCGGAGCACAGGCTCCGGACGTGCAGGCTCAGCGGCCGTGGCTCACGGGCCCAGCCGCTCCGCGGCATGTGGGATCTTCCCAGACCGGGGCACGAACCCGTGTCCCCTGCATCAGCAGGCAGACTCTCAACCACTGCGCCACCAGGGAAGCCCTGAATAAGCTTTTTATAAACCTGACAACTGAATGGGCAAAGGTGGAGCTATATCTGTAAACTAGTACTTGCATATATAGGTGAGATGCAGATCTTTAAAAAATTTATGCTTTTGTCTCCATCTGATCACGTGTTAATAACACGGATGAGAGAAGGGGTGAGAAAGTGGGGAACCAGGTAAGAAGAGCAAGGGGCTTTGATGTCAGGCGCCAGGATTCCCATTGGACAAGTGGACTCAGCCTTGCTCTTCTGTAAAATGGAGCTGATAACAGTACTTACTCCATAGGATTGTTCTGAGGATGAAGAAGCTTGGTCAGTTTGGTCAGCACAGTGTCTGGCCTCCAGTAATCTCCCCCGCAAGTGGGTCAGGTGACTGAGGTGGCAACTCTCCTTACCTTCCCTGGCTGCAGGGTTGCCACATACTGGGTGCACTTGGCAGTTCTGGCAGGCCCCATGCTGGAAGAGCTCGTTTTCAGTTCTAGGGAAGAATACATCCGCCCTGTACAGTGCCCGACATCTGATCCCATCTGTGGGAGAATGATGCGGTCAGGAGGGAAGGACTGTCTTAAGCTAATTTGGCCTTCTCAGCATCCTCATTGGGCCTTCTCTCACCCGTGGGCATTTCTTTTGTTGTTAATTTTTCTATCTTTTGCTGTTATGACCATTAGCCTTAATTGCCAGGAAACCAGAGAATTGAAAGACTATACTATGGAAGTCCCTAGGGGCAAGGAAAATATTTTCTAATTTGATTGTAAGTTTATGAATATATGTGTTTTGAATGTTGATAATGCTGTAGTCATACCATATCAAAAAGAGTCCTTAAGGGGACTTCCCTGGTGGTCCAGTGGTTAAGACTCCACACTCCCAGTGCAGGGGACACGGGTTTGATCCCTGGTCGGGGAACTAAGAGCCCACCTGCTACACAGTGCAGTCTAAAAAAAAGTCTTTAAGATGAAGGCAAAAATGGAACTCAAGAACACCGTGCTTTCCATTTTCTTACTCAAAGGTGTAAGAGAGATGGCTGGGAGAAATGAATTCAAGGGTGATGATGTCTGCTCTCTGCGGTGGAGGCGTGCCTTTAGGAGGCCAGAGGTCAAGGCCTGTGAATGCCTCACGGGTTGACAAGAAGAGGTTGCCAGCTGTCTGGCTACACCTGATTCATGCAGACATCCTGATTTGCCCCTCAGGATTAACCTCTCTCATCCTGTTCCTTTTCCATCTCCCCTGCAGATCTGGGTGAGGAAGACAAGCGACAGCACCAAGATGAGGATTTACTTGGGTCAGCTTCAGCGTGGGCTCTTTGTGATCCGCCGGAGGTCAGCGGCCTGACTTTCTCCAGTGTTGTTCTTCCCTTGACCCCTTTTCTGGAATGGTTTTTGGTTTTGTTTTGCTCTTAATAGAAAGTTTTTAACTTGGGACTTGCTACTTGCTTGGCCTTGGAAAATGGAGAACACTGTGTTGGATTCTGCAAGGCGTCCTTGTGGCCAGGCACTTCCCGCCTTTGTGTCATTCTTTCCCTGCCTCGACTTCTTCCAGTCATCCGTCACCATGAGACTATTTTATTTTCAGGAGGATTGGGAGTTTGCTTTACTGATTTCTTTGTTTTTTTCTTATACTTTGTCTTTTTTTTTTTAAAGCCTCCTTTGAGTTTGAAGGGACGTCTCTCTTAATTATCTGTAGGTCTTGCTGTCATGAGGAGTGGGAAGGGGTACCCTCCTCAGTGCATTTTCATGTTTTGAATCTGATTAGTGGATCATGTAGCTACTTTCCTTGTCAAGCCCAATTCACTGTTTCCCCAGAAGCTTGGGGCAGAGGTCCTAGCAGGAGATTAATTCTCCTAGCTCTAAGCCTTCTCGGAGAAATGAATGCCTTGTGTAACATCTGGCGTATGCCATCCATTCCACCGGCTGAAAGACAGAAAAATTCGCCCGGGAGATGACGTGCACTGCAGTAAATGGGGTTGAGGGAAGGGGGCGTTTCATATCATAAAGTGCTGAAGGTTCCATATTTTAAATGTTGTTTAAAGCAAGTGGTTCATTCAAACGCATTTGTTCTAGCTCAGGCTGGAACAAGAAGCGGTCATTTCAGAAGCTTTCATTTGTAATTCCCTCCTCTCTCCTGCTCCCAAGTAGATGAGGTGGCACCTGCCGCTGGCTGGTAATCGGGCTGTCTGTGGTCGGTGGGGAGGTGAGATGGTTGGTGGAGTCATCAGTGATCTGTAGACTCTCACTGGTAACTCACATTGCACTCTTCTCGCCGCTGATGCCAGTGTTGTGCCTGGCCATTCTGAACCCATGGAACCTTGTCGGCACTCCCGGGCTCCCAGGAGATCTGGCCCAGGTTGCAGACGGGGAAGGCCGTTGGCTGCCGCTAAACCTGCACTCTCCCTAATGAATCCTGGTGAAACAGCCTGCCCTGCTCCCTTTCCCTCATTCCCATAATGGGAGAAATAACTCACTGGGTGATGATTTTCTTGTTTTGTTTCTAATATTCTAGTTGCCACCTTAAGATGTTTAAAGTATTTGGGGTTAGAGCAAGTATTAGCATCTCTGTGGGCAATCAGTAGACCTTATACATCCTAGGAAATCTTTGTAAGTAATTCCCTTGGTCTCAAGTGATTGTCTTCGTGTTGTCTCTTGATGTACACACCCCACAGCTAGTTGTAGAGCTGTGATGACAAGTAAATCACCTTCTCCAGAGTCCTGGCTTCAACAGAGGCCAAACCCTACTGACTCAGAGTAAAGACTTGTACAGATACATTTTAGTTTTCATTTATAATCCAATTTTCCTCTCATTTTTTCCTGGTGTTGGAGTCTCATTTAGAGAACAGGACAAATGATGCTGTTTATCAAAATTGCCTGGGTCCTGAGTTTCTTCTCTGCCTCCCAGCCCCCCATGATTATGATCTTTGCAATAGTGAACCAGATCGACAGTAAACAGGGGCTTCACCTTTTGTTTCTTCTTGGCGGCCTTTGCTGTAAGGGAGGCTCTCTCTTGATTGAATTGTCAGTGTGGTGTGTGTTACCTCCCATAATATCAGGGAGCTCTTTGTTATCCCCTTGTGTCCTGTGATGGAAATTTATTTAGATATATTTAGTGTGTGTTGCTATCAAAGGTGGTTTATTTTAATTTTTAATTTTTTTTTTTAATGATTTTCTTGTCTTCCTAACACTGCACCAAAGTTTGTTTTTTGGGGGAAGGATTGTATTGATAACTGCTTTTCTGCATGGATGCAGCAGCAAGTTGCCTTGTTTTCTTGCCTTGTCTGGTGGGTCCTTTGTGCTTTCATGAAATAACTGGTGATTTGAAGACCAGGCACTTTACCCTTTTCAGTAAATTTGAGGATGTTTGAGGCCACACTTCGGCATGGTCGCAGCCCCACCGCTGCCTTCTCAGTATCCTCACAACCTTTAACAGTCATGATCTAGTGAAAATGAGGGAAACCGTAAAGTGCACTTGAGACACAGCACCGTAAATTATATTCCTGATCCCAGAAGACCTGCTTTTTATTGAATCACTCCAGGGATGAAAAATCAGCAGTTCTTCCCCTCATACAGGCCCCTGTGGTGACCTGGGGTGGAAGAGCCCCCTTGTTGGGAGATGGAGGTGCTTTTGTGATGGGCAAAATCGAACGAGAGAAGGAAAAAACACTTTGAGCTTCCTAGAATAAGAGGGGCCTGGCTTTTAGCCCGGGTGGTTATTCTTCTTCCAAAACGTCTTTGTCTCTTCTTGGACTCCAGGGTACTGGATAAATTACCAAATTCAAACTGTTTCCTGCAAGTGGTAACTTGGATAAAGTTTGGTCCAGACAGTTCCAATCAAGAACCTATACATGTGTTAATCTGATCAAGAACCTGTATGTGTGTTACTCTGTTCAAGAAGCTGTATGTGTGTGATTCTGATCAAGAACCTTTACATGTGTTTCGTTCAAGGCATCAGCCTCAGGTATTACACACAGTGTTTGCTTTGGGTGTGGCCTAATGTTTATTTTACCTCCACTTGGGGGTTGTTGTGTGCTTCCCTCAACTCCCTCTCTAAGCCAGTGTCCTCTTGGAACAGTTTCCAGATTTCTGTAGCCATACCAAAGTCAGGATGTTTTCATTCATTTGGATACCAGTATTTATGGAAGTCTAACTACCTAACTTACCTTAAGTTCTGAAAAAAAACCTTCAGACTGGGGCCAGTGTAAGATCCCAGAGGCTGGTCTGCAAATCAGGCTACTTGTATTGGTGTGTGAGACCCTGCGTTTAGGACTGGGTGACTTTTCTAAGAGAAATATGGGGGTGGGTGGGTGGGATTGGTTCCATTTTTTTTTTTTTTTAACCTAACTTGGGGCTGGGTGGGGGGAATCCTATTTTTTACAGTATTTTTGTTTTTCTATTAACATTTCCTTTTATCGTTGGATTTTTTACTAAAATTCCTCCTGATATAAAAATTGTTTCTAATCTGGGAATTTGAAATCTTGCTACTTAATGTTGCACCATTTTTTCCCAAAGAGTTTAAACCACTATAATACCAGAACATGGCAAAAAATAATAATGATAACTTAGAGCTATTGCAAGCAGTTGGTGGGCTTTCTTTACAATAACATCATTAACTGGTACATTAAATGTTCTGAGAGGTGAATGTAACAAGTAGAGGGTTTTATTTTTTTTTTAATGACAATAAACTTTCAAAGAGAAAACCAGCACGTAGTCTGTATATTTTTACTGAAATTATATCCATTGACTTGTATATCCATTGACTTGACAAATGATTGAAATTTATTTTAGGTTTTCCCTCTAGCAATTGGGAAGTAAGGAAGTTGGGGAAGAGGGAGGGACCTACTAGACATTTGCTCGTTATGAAGGGTGAGATATGGAGTGATGTCCAAGACTGACTCTCAGGTTTGTAAAGATCGGTCTAGGGGTGTCGACCCTTAAATGTAGCCAGCTGTCTCTTGGTTGGAGAGGATAAAAGAATCTAATTAAAAATGGAGTAAATAGGGACTTCCCTGGTGGCACAGTGGTTAAGAATCTGCCTGCCAATGCAGGAGACACGGGTTGGAGCCCTGGTCCGGGAAGATCGCACATGCCGCGGAGCAGCTAAGCCTGCGAGCCACAACTACTGAAGCCCGTGCACCTTGAGCCCATGCTCCACAACAAGAGCAGCCACCGCAGTGAGAAGCCCGCGCACTGCAATGAAGAGTAGCCCCTGCTCGCCGCAACTAGAGAAGGCCTGTGCATAGCAATGAAGACCCAACGCAGCCAAAAAATTAAAAAAGTAAAGTGAATAAAATTGACCTTAGATAGGAAAAACCTTAAGGTAAACTGGTCTGATGAGGAGGATGCTATTCATTGGGTACTCGAGAGCAGGACTTGCCAATCTCACCAAACATCATGGTATTTCCACAGCTCCCAGTGGGTAAAGTGATAAGGCCGCTTGCTGCCACCGGGGACTGACGTCTTGTGCTTGCAACCCCGTTGTACTTGTAATACCCATTGGGAAGGGCTGCTTCATGCTTTGGATAATGGACAGGGGCAGTCACGATCTGAATAATTTTTTATTGTAACATAACAGTCATACAGAAAACTGCACAAGTCTTAATTGTAGAAGTTTTCTCAATGTGAACACATGTGCGTAACCAGCATCTAGACCAAGAGACAGTGTCACCAGCGTCCATGTAACCAGCATCTAAACCAAGAGCGTCACCAGCCTCCATGTAACCAGCATCTAGACCAAGAGACAGCGTCAACAGCATCCATGTAACCAGCATCTAGGCCGAGAGACAGCGTTACCAGCCTCCATGTAACCAGCATCTAGACCAAGAGACAGCGTCAACAGCATCCATGTAACCAGCATCTAGGCCGAGAGACAGCGTTACCAGCGTCCATGAGCTCTGTAGGCTTTCTTCCAGTTACCACTCCTCGCTAGGGTAACTGCTAGCCTGACAACTTTTCTCTGTTTTAATCATCTTAGCCTTCAAGCTCTTCAGGTCTATGGGTCCTTCCATATTTGTTCTAGAAGAGCCAAGTCCTTGATGTAGGCTAGGGACTGCTGACCAGGGATGCAAAAGCTGGCAGCAAAGGGTGTGGCTAAGTGGGAGAGGCCAAAAAGACTCAGGTCAACCATCTCGCCTTCCTGTTTGTTACTGCCAAGGCAAATGGGGCTTGCCCTCGACGTTAGTATCTGCCTTTAACTGAGTACTCTTTATACGTCAAATATAATCAAGCTAAGACTTAATTCTCCTTTGAAACCCAGAGGTCAGCACTGTGCCTGCTCATAGTAAGTGCTCCGTGAATGTTAGCTGTCAGACAGTGTTAGTGTCAAATGACGGGCCGAGAGAGGCAGACTGGTTAGTAAGAATGGCTCCAGTTCTTGGCACTCTGCCCTTCACCTGCGTCATCTCATTGAAGCCTCATGGCAACCCTGGAGAGAATACACTGTTGTTATCACCAGTTTTCGGAGAAGGAAAGAGATTCTGTTAGTCACAGAAGATGGTTCAGTAACTTTTCCAAGGTCACACACTGAGTGGCCGAGTCCACATCTTTTGGAATCTGAGCCAGCTTTCCTGCCTACTACACTTTGCTGTCCTTTCCCAACTCCATCTGTTAAAATCACATTCAGCATTCTCAACCTTTCTCCTTCAGTGCTTCCCTGGGAGTTTGCTTTTATCTATTCTCACCTCTTGGACACACATCCAGAGCAAATTTTAGAGGTAAAAACACTCTTATTTGGTGGGACCCTTCCCCTTGCCGGATAGCTCTGGGGTTCTCCCTTGGCATTAGAGTTGAGAGAGTCAAGTCCCCGGCCAAGAGATTGTTTCCTTTGAAAAGGCACAAGTATGACAGTTTCACAAAAGAAGGAACCGTTTAGAACGTGGAGAGTAATGGGTCTGGATGGAGCTGACTTTATCTCATAAGCAACGAGAGAGACTTTGGAGGGAAGCACGTATCTGTGTTTTTCCAACTCACTTTCTTCCTGCCTTTCCTATCGTCTGTAAAGTGAGGAGGAGAGGTAGGAGCCACTGAGAGCTGGACGTCGCGCACCATTACTGCTCTCTGGAGGTCAGTGGACCTTCCCATGTCGCGTCCTGTGGAGTCACCGGCTGGAAGAGCACACGGTTCTGTGTTACCTGCTGCAAGCTCCCTGCTCAGCTTCCACCAGCAGCCTGGGCAGAAGCAAGAATGGAACCAATTTCTGGTCTCTCTCACTAGTGTTAGAGACTCTCCAAGCCCCATCTTTGGGTAAGCACTTTCCCAGCTTTTAAAAAGGAGGCATATTGGGACTTCCTTGGTGGTCCAAGTGGTTTAGACACTTCCATTTCAGGGGGCACAAGTTCCATCCCTGGTCCAGGAACTAAGGTTGCACATGACACATGGTGCTGCCCCCAAAAAAGGCACTAGATGGAATGAACTAGAGATGTGGGCACCAGCTCACTCTTTCTGGTCATATTGGCATGGCAAGAGGTATATTAGCTGTAGCAACTTTAGTGTTAACCAGAATATTTTTGTGAATAGCTATGATTTTTAAGACAAAGAGATACATATGTTTAGGAGGACCCCTAGGGGAGTGAGGTAGATAAGATACAGCATAGGTACCTAAGGTACTTAATCCCTTTACACATTTTCTCTAATCTGCGTTTGCTCAATTCCCTGAAAGATAGAAATCTATGAAATAGCAGAATTCGCTTTACAGATAGGGGAAGACCAATAATCAGAATTGTGAAGATTCTCTCCCCTGTTTCCCAGGAGCTGGAGACTCAGCAGTCTGTGTTCTGGTTTTCTGTAGGTATCTGCTCTCTCTGTGCTGAAGGTGTGGATGGTCCAGGAGTTGAAGCAGGCAGTATTCAAGAGCCAGCTAGGAGAGCAGTGTCAGGAGGGGTCAAGCAGGTGCTGAGGGTGGAAGGACAGCAGCCCCAGGAGTATAGGCAAGGCCCTGCACGTAATCAAGAATCCCTTATTTCACCATTGAGTGTTTACGGAAATGCAGTGTTGCGAGCAAAGGCTTAGAAATTAGTGTTTGAATCTGGCTTTGCTGTTTAACTAGTTGTGTGATCTTGGGCAGCTTAATCCCTCTGAATCTCAGTTCCCTCATCTGTTAAATAATATCCACCTCAGAGGGTGATTTTGAGGATTCTGGTATTAACACATCTACTGCTTACTACGTGCCAGGCATTTTACACATATTAACTAATTGAATCCTTAAAATCCTGTGAGGTAGGTAGTACTATAATCCTCCCTTGTGTAGTTGAGGAAATCGAGAAACATTAGGTAATTTGCCCAAGGTCACACAGCTGGTAAATGGTGAGCCAGGATACTGAGCCCAGTGGTCTCTCTTGAGTCCCTGCCCTCGTTCACTGTGCTGTACTGTGAGGTATACATGGCATAGGACTGGACACAGGGAGTGCCCAGTCTATGGAGGCTGTCCCTTCCACTGTCATCCTGTTGCCATCCAACTGCTCCTTATCCTTGGGTGTTAGTCTGAATGCCAAATCCTAAGAGACCAGAGCAATTCCTGGGAAGCTAGTTGAGTGCCAACAGACTGTGAAGATAAAGCTGGTGGCTTTAGAGATCATGCTACGCATCAGCTATAAATGGGTTGTGAATACCCAGTGTGTTGGGTTGAGAAGGATTCTGAGGCCCAAGTCTGGGTGGAGTGGGAAGTAGTCGGCTAATCATTTGCTTTTGCCTGCCATGGGCAAGGGGGCTGATTGATTTGCCATCCCTGATTTAGTGTGACCCCTTCATTTTGAAGAGGAAAACATCTGAGGCCCAGAGATGATAATGATTTGCCTAAGGTCATATGGGTAGCTCTGGGCAGTGCACGGTTAGAACACGGTTGGGACAATCATTTGAGTACTTACTTGCATCAGACTCTGTGCTCGGAAGACTGGTGGACAGCCCACTTAATGACCTGGCTAATTTGTTGTCTCAGTGGGTTCATTTTTGCCTTTGTCTGTGCCTGCAGTAGAGGCAGTGGGGCTCCTGGGTTTGTCATTCTGATTTGGCTACTCATTGACCTTGGGACATTTACTTAATATCTGTATGCTTCAGTGTTAGGGCACACTCGTCCCAGCGTACTTGGGACTTTTCTGGGTTTAGCTCTGAAAGTCTGAGGAACCCCCTCAAATACTGGCAGACTGGGACAGCTGGTCACTCAGTTTCCTCTGTAAAGTGGGGGTGAGAATTGCCCCTGGAGTTCCTTTGAGGATTAACTGATTTATTTTGGGTAAAGCACTTAGAGGTAGTGTTTGGGACATAGTAAGTCCTCAATACATGTTAGTTGTTAATTGTCCTTGTTTTCATTATTATGGGAGCCCAAGAGTCCCTTCTACAGAATGGTTTCCTGGAGAGGTTCATTCTCATCCCAGACAAGATTGGGAACCCTGCCATGATCATTTGGTCACCTATAGCCAATTGCTTGGGATGTTTTTTCTTCTACTTGAAACAGTCAATAATTATGAGCTTGAGAATGTGATAGTCATTGCATTCAATTCAGATGATATTTATTATGCAGCATCTGTTGCATGTTACCTAGTGTACTAGGCTTTTTTGGGGGATTCAGAGACAGAAGCACGGTTCCATGGTTGCCAGTAATTCTAGTTCAATGTAATAGGTGTGGGGAATGGACTGGAATGTGGGTGATGGAGAAAATAACAGCAGCTGACATTTACTGAGCATATGGTTAAGGCTTCATGTGCACCATCATTTATTATTCATTGTAATCCTGTGAGGTTGTTACTACGTATCTACATTTTACAGATTGGGAAGCTGAGGTCTCACTGATCCAGAGTCTATATTCTTATTAACCATGAACGCTTTGTAATTTCTTCTGAAAGAAAATAAAATTTGAGCTTGGCTTGAAAGCTAGGCTGGCCTTGAGCAGTGTCCGTGTCTGGGAATAGGAAATCATATAGAGGAAATGGTTTGAGGGAAAGCACAGAGGTGGGACAGTGGGGACATGTTTAAAAACTCAAAGAAGTGTGTGTTCAACAGTCAATCTGGATGAATGTGCTTTGAACTTTAAAGCCAGTTTGCTCCCCAGCCCCGTATCTTTTTGTCCTTCCACACCTGGGGCTCCCCTTCCTATCCTTTCCGTCTCTCTAGTTTTCTCCCTCTCCCTGGCCCAGCGTATTCCCCCCGCCTCCCCTTTTATATCACCAGTGCAGTGGCTTGTGGCAGTCCTGCGGTGACGCTTTCCAATTTCACACTTACATACTCCTGAAAGTATTGGTAAACTAACTCGTATGCAAAACCAATCAAGGGCAACAGCACACGTTCCTGTCAGACAGTAAGTTTGTTTGACTCCCTTTTCTTGTGATTTGATCCCCCCTTCTTCCCACAAACATGGTACTTTGACCTTACCAGAAGTGGAAACTTTCAGGATCCAAGTGTGGTGGAGCCCTGTAAGCATATGAGTAGTAGGAATGAATAAGGGCTCGTGTTGATTGAGCACTTACTCTGTGTCCAGGCAAGTGCTAAGTACTTTCCATACTCTGTCTTATTTAATACACTCAACAGCCATGAGAGGTGTGTCTTAATGATTCTCTAATTTTACAGATGAGGCAGTTGAGGCTCAGAGGAGAAAAGTGTGTTTACCTCTGCACCCCATTCATGTGTTTCCTTTTCCCATTGGCTTTCCCTATTGCTAACACAGACTACCAGAGTATAGAGGATGCTTAGATGTCATCTGAGTCAACCCCCTCTTTTTTCACACCTGGAAACAGACATTGAGAAGGGAAGGGACTTGCCTAAGATCACACAGCCAATTATTGGTAGAGCAGGAGCTAGAATTCAGGTCTTGCAGCTCTTAATCCAATGACTGTGAAAAATCCCAGTCTTAAGGCTGAAGGGCATAGACTCAAGACTTGGGTCTGAGGTTTAGCTCTGCTGCTTATGAGCTGTGTAACCTTAGGCAGGTCACATAACCTCTCTGGGCTCCAATTTCCTTATCTAGAAGGTGGAGATATTAATAGTAGCCACCTCAGAAGTTTATTGTGAGGATTAAATGAGGTCATGCAAACAAAGCAGCCAGCCAATGACCCTCATGCTTGAAACAAACCTTCAGTTGCCCTAATGCTTTAGAAAATGTATCCCACGTTGCTGACTGCCCATGTTAGGGATCATTATTACTTCAGTTGTCATCTGCCCCACCTGCTTGGGTCCCATCATGACTTGAGACTAAGCCCACAGCAACCTTGCCCAAGGCAAGCCAACAGAAACCGCTAGCCACAGACCTTGAAATTCAAAACAAGCAGGTGTCCATGCCTCTTTCCTTCACCATATTAACGCCTCACTACAGGAGAGTTTGAATTGTTGCCCCTCTGGCTGTGCTGAGAAACCCAATGGACTGTGAGCCAGAGAGGAAAGGGCCTGGATCATTTTTTGTTTTTCCTCCAAATTCCCAGGGACTAGTATACTGTAGGCACACATTAAATGCTTATTGAATGAATGAATGGTTGGCTATTGCCTGATTTCTCATTGCAGCATATTAATCTCTTTCTAAGATCAGAGTAATGCACGTGCAGTTTAGAAAGTCAAAGGATTCTACAAAGTTGGCCACAAAACACAGTAGTCCCCTGTTTTCTCCTTCTTTTCCCCTCCCAGAATCAACCAGCTGATGATTTTTGTATTTAACTTCTATCTGTGTGTCCTTGTTACCAATGCTAGATATTTCTGTTCTAGGCATTCTCTATTGAATTCCCACTGTGGAAGCCATCCCCTACTCCCCCAGAATATAGTTCTTTCATAATTTTGATTAGGTCAGTATTCAGTGTTTACAATAATACGACTATATAAATGCTAGTCAGAGCTGAGTCATGTTGTAAACTATGACTGCTTTTTCTTTCCTGGACAGTGTTCTCCCCAGGAGTCAATAATTATCTTGCTCTTGAAAACAGTTTTGTTGTTTGCTTGCTTTTCTGTGCACTATTGTAAATTCGACCTCAAAGCCTTGACTGAGTGTGTCAGTTCCTCCCAGTACATTGAGATGTGCCAGGTATTCCGTCCATTTCATCACTCTGAAAAAGCATCCTCCCTGGGGACCTCTGACCTCCACTCTGGACTGCTTGCCCCGCAGCCTGGCACACAGTGGTCCCTCGGGTCCCGCTTCACCACCATCCTGGAGCTCCCCATTACCTCTCTTTGGGTTTGGATCTCCCATTTCTTGTTTCTCTTGTCTTCCTGTTTCTCTGCTTCTTCCCCGATTTGGGTAAAACCCATCTTGCAGTAACTTACCAAGCGTGATTCAGAACACTTTTACTCTGTTCTCTTCATCGATGTTTTGGCTGGAATAACTACGTTTTTCATGCCCAGAATTTAGGCCTATATATTTCCAGAACTGAAAAGGCCTGCTAAGTACTTAGCACTTAACCGTATTTCAAACAGCCCCTCCCTCCCTTAACCTCCATTTCTAGAGGTTCCCTGTGCTGCTAATTCATTATTTTCAAGTTCTTCATTGTCAAGTTTTAAAATTCAGGATTTTTTTTTTTAATTTACTTTTCAGCTTCTGAAATTTGGTTGTTTCTTTTCCAATGTTTTCCATTCTGGAGGGTTTAATTCTGGCTTGGAAATCATTTTCCTTCAAGAATTTGAAGGCACTGTTTACTGCTTTCTAGCTTCCTATGTTGCCCTTGAGAAGTCTGAAGCCATTGTGATTACCGATTATTTGACTTTTTTCCCCAGCTTTATCGTGATATAATTGATATATGACATTGTGTACAAGTTTAAGGTGTCCAACATGATTTGATATATTTGTGTATTGTGATGTGATTACCAATAAGGCTAGTTAACATATCCATCATCTTATTAGTTACCATTTTATGTGTGTGTGTGTGTGTGTGCGCGCACGCGTGGTGAGAACTTTTAAGATTTACGATCTTAGCACCTTCTAAGCGTACAGTACAGTATTGTTAACTATAGTTACCCTGCTGTCCATTACATCCCCAGGCTTTACAAAATAAACTGGAGGTTTGTACCTCTGGCCACCTTCGCCCATTTCCCCCACCTCCTAGGCCCTGCCTCTGGCAACCACCCGTCTACTCTCTTTCTATGAGTTCATCTTTTTTAGATTCCACATGTAAGTGATATCATACAGCATTTTTCTTTGTCTGACTTATTTCACTTACATAATGCCCTCAAGGTTCATTCATATTGTTGCAAATGGTAGGCTTTTCTTTTTTATGGCTGAATAATATTCCATTTTGTATATATACCACATTTTCTTTCTTGTTTTACTTTACTTTTTTTTTGTGTGTGTGTGGCTGTGCTATGTGGCTTACGGGATCTTGGTTCCCTGACTAGGGATCAAGCCCAGGCCCATGGTAGTGAAAGCGTGGAGTCCTAACCACTGGACTGCCAGGGACTTCCCTGTACCACATTTTCTTTATCCATTCATTTGTCAATGAACACAGGTTTTTCTTATGTCTTGGCTCTTGTGAGTAATTCTTCAGTGAACAAGGTGAGGTGCAGATATCTCTTTGAGATAATGATTTCATCTTCTTTGGATATATATCCCAGGGTGAGATCGCTGGATCATATGGTAGTTCTGTTTTTAATTTTTTGAGGAACCTCCATACTGTTTTCCATAGTGGCTACACAAATTTACATTCCCATCAACACTGCACAAGGGTTCCTTTTTCTCCACATCCTGGCCAGCACTTGTTAAATCTTGTCTTTGTGCTAATAACCATTTTATAGGTGTGAGGTAATATCTCATGGTTTTGATTTTCATTTCCTGATGATAAGTGTTGTTGAGCAGATTTTCATGTGCCTGTTGGCCATTTGTGTATCTTCTTTATTTATTTATTTATTTTTGGCTGTGTTGGGTCTTTGTTGCTGTGTGCGGGCTTTCTCTAGTCACAGCGAGTGGGGGCTACTCTTTGTTGCGATGCTCTGGCTTCTCATTGCGATGGCTTCTTTTTGTTGCAGAGCACAGGCTCTAGGGCACATGGGCTTCAGTAGTTGTGGTGTGTGGGCTCAGTAGTTGTGGCTCACCAGCTCTAGAGCGCAGGCTCAGTAGTTGTGGCACACGGGCTTAGTTGCTCCACGGTGTGTGGGATCTTCCCAGACCAGGGCTTGAGCCTGTGTCCCCTGCATTGGCAGGCAGATTCTTAATAACTGCACCACCAGAGAAGTCCCTCCTTGGTGTTTTGAAAGTTCATGACAGTAGGCTCTGGTGTGGGCCCATTGTGCTAAGTGGTTAGTTGGCTTTTTCAATTCTGGAAACTTAGGTCCTCAAATTCTGAGAATTGAAATACACATATACATAAATATACACATACTACATACCTATTTCATGGATGTGATAGGCAGCCTCCAAGATGGCCCCAATGGTCCTCACCTCCTGATAGTCATACCTTGCACAGTTCTCTCTCATTATTGGACCAGGATTGGTCTCTCTGACCAGTAGCACACAGTGGAAATGATAATAATTCACTTCTGAGATTGGGCTATAAAAGGCACCATGACTTCCATTTGGCCATGCTCTCTCTTTCTCTTGGATCACTTGCTTTGGGGGAAGCCAGCTGCCATGTGAAGAAGCCTTATGGGGAGTTCCGTGTGGCAAAGAACTGAGGCCTCCTGCCAATAGCCAGCTAGCAACTGAGGCTTCTGCCAACAGCCATGTGAGTGAGTCACTTTGGAAAGAATCCTCTAGCCCCAGTCCAGCCATCAGATGAGACAGCAGCCCTCGCTGACAGCTTGACTGCAACCTCTGAGGAGACCCTGAGCCAGAACTACCACACTAAGCTGCTCCTAGATTCCTGACCTTCAGAAACTAGCTAAGAGAATAAATGTTTGTTATAAGTTTCTGTGTGGTTGGGGTAATTTTTTTTATGCAGCAATAGGTAAATAATATAATGCATGATTTCCTCCCCTCCATTTTTTCTGTTCTTGCATTCAGTGATTCCTGTTACTTGGATAGTGGGCTTCCTATAACAGTCTTTAAGATTTCATTTCTTTCCTATTTTTCTTTATCTTTTTACCTTCTATTCTGGGCAATTTCCTTAACTTTATTTTCTAACCTTTCTATTGAGTTTAACTTCTGCTCTTTCATTAAAACAAAAAATATTTTTACTAAGAGCTATTTTTGTTTTCTAATTCTTAATTCCCTCTTTTTTTTTTTTTTTTTTAAATGTAGGACCTGGTTCTGGAGTCCTTTAGTCCAGAGACCTTTAGTTTTATCTTCTCTAGAGGAGAAATCTCTGGTCTCTTGCCAGGTTGGGATCTTGGCAATCTTGCTGTATGAAGTAGGGAGACAGATCTGGGGAACTCAGAGCTTCTTAAACTGAATTTCAACCATTCCCACTGCCTTCACCTTCATTTCTAGGGGTATCTTCCTTTCTGATTAGGTGCTGCTAATCCATGTTCCTCTGCTTTATCAACTGTTGGCTTAAGATTTTGTTGTGTTTTTTTCATCTGCATTCACCTTCTGCAATTTGTTTTTTTCCTTGCCTGTTCTCTCAATTCTGGTGGGTGTCCCTAAAACAACAACAACAAAACACCTCTGTAGTTGTCTTCATGGGATTTCATGGAGAAGAGAAAAAAAGATATGTGTATTTAACCAACCCTCTTTACCTCAGCCCTTCAGGCCTACCTGCTCCCACCTCTCTCTGGGACCTTCTGTGACTCATTGAGCCTCTTACTCATCAAGACAATGAAAGGGACATTGGCTTTCTCACTGTCACTGTGGTTCTGAAGTCACAGTCAATGAATAACTGCAGTGGGAACATTAGCAGGTCATTTCCAGATAATCAGTCTGTCCATACTTAACTGCATACCTGCTGGTTTGTGCCTGAAGATAGTCAGTGGCCTTTAACTGCAGACTTTAACTTCAGAGCTGAGTGTCAAGATTTAAGAGGAGGGGCCTTCCCTGGTGGCGCAGTGGTTAAGAATCCGTCTGCCAGTGCAGGGGACATGGGTTCGATCCCTGGTCTGGGAGGAGCCCACATGCCGCGGAGCAACTAAGACCATGCGCCACAACTACTGAGTCTGCGCTCTAGAGCCCGCGAGCCACAACTACTGAAACCTACACGCCTAGAGCCCGTGCACTGCAACGAAGAGTAGTCCCCGCTCTCCACAACTAGAGAAAGCCTGCGTGCAGCAACAAAGACCCAGCGCAGCCAAAAATAAATAAATGTATTAAAAATAAAGGTGTAAGAGGACGAATTTACATACACGTACCTTGGAGGTCCGAGTATGTGTATATAACACAATGCCAGTGGGTTTATATGCATATATGTGCATATACACACATCTCAAAAATGAGCCTTCTTGCCAAACAAAACCCAGCTTTGGACTGTGGGTGAAATGAGAAGCGTGAAAAATGTTTAGCCTGAAGTTTGTTTAAATATTCATGACGTCTTTAAAGCAAAGCTGTTGGGAAGACTAAGCCACCTGGAATACAGCTGGGATAGTACAATGAGGCATCTTGAAAAAAATCAGAGTCCTGTGTAGGGCTGAGAAGAATATTCAGAGGTGATCTAGCCCGGCCTCCTACTGCCTGCTGTAATAAACTATTTTGGGTAAGTCATGCTCATCATTAGCAAGATCAGATTAATATTTAGAAAGTGTAGTACTGTTTTTTTCCATTTGAAGATAATTATATTTTGGGTTATACAACTTACTTGGGGTAACAAATTCCATTTATCAACTCCCTATCCTTCCTCATGAGATACGGTTTTACAGACGGCAGTTATGTGGCACACGCATCATTGTTCTCCCCTTTTGTACCCATGACAGACATTACTAATAGTATGGCCCTCATTCTCTCTAGGTCCACATGTGAAGTCTCATGATCCTTTTCCATGAAGTGGCCACCAGCAATTGATTGGGGGTGGGGTGAGGTGAGGTGGCAGGCACACACACCAGACGAAACACAAAAGCCGTTTCTGGTTGGGTCTTTTATCACCAATCTCAGTTGAACATGCTCCTGTTCACATTACTTTATCCAGAACTGATCTAGGCATGATCCATAAAGAACATACTAGGGTAGAATTTTGGCTTTGTGGCCTAAAATCACTAGCAATTTTACTTGTCCTTTTCGTATCTCACTTCCCATGTTTGTCCTGGGTTTTGATTTAAATTCCAGGAGTTTGTGTTTATGTAGTCAGTTTCTTGAACTGAATAGATTGCTTTATCCTGTTACACATCATCATCTTTTTATTCTAAACCACGGGTCAGCAAACCATGAGCCACAGACCAAATCCAGCCCGCCACCTGTTTTGTGAATAAAGTTTTACTGGAACATAGCCACACCCATAAATTTACACGTTCTCCAAGACTGCTTTCGCATTAAAAGGGCAGAGCTGAGTAGTTGTGACAGAGAATGTCTGGCCCACAGAGCCAAAAATATTTGGCAAAAAGACTCGGTGGGCTTCCCTGGTGGTGCAGTGGATGAGAATCCGCCTGTCAACGTGGGGGAATCCGCCTGCCAATGCAGGGGACACAGGTTCGAGCTCTGGTCCGGGAAGATCCCACATGCCACGGACCAACTAAGCCTGTGCTCCACAACTACTGAGCCTGCACTCTAGAGCCCGCAAGCCACAACTCCTGAGCCTGTGTGCCACAACTACTGAAGCCTGTGCACCTAGAATCTGTATTCTGCAACAAGAGAAGCCATTGCAGTGAGAAACCCGCGTACTGCAACGAAGAGCAGCCCCCACTCGCTGCAACTAGAGAAAAGCCCGCGCGCAGCAACGAAGACCCAACGCAGCCAAAAATAAGTAAATTTAAAAAAAATAAGTGCTTAGGTGGAGAAGAGTATTAAAAAAAAAAAGAAAGACTCATTGGTACCCTCTGCGGTTGCAAACTAAAATTAGCAGTGGGCATGGAGCTGACTCCCTCAGGGTAATTGGTGGCCCGTGGAGGTGCTGGCTCCTGTCTATTACTCTAAGATGTTTTTTACCTCAATCTCCATCTTTGGAATAGGGAAGAAAAATACCTGTTTTTACATCTTCCAATCTTCTGAGTATATGAGATTTCAAGCAAGAGAACTTGCCTTGAATGGAGATTGCAAAGCAGAAGCCTATGGGTAAGCTCCAACCCACAGGTGCTCTCTTTGGCTTACACAGTGAATTGTAAGAAATTGAATTAAACATTCTTGTTTTTAATTGAGATTTTTATTTTATTTTATTTTGCGATACGTGGGCCTCTTACTGCCGTGACCTCTCCCGTTGTGGACCACAGGCTCCGGACGCGCAGGCCCAGCGGCCATGGCTCACGGGCCCAGCCGCTCCGCGGCATGTGGGATCTTCCCGGACCGGGGCACGAACCCGTGTCCCCTTCATTGGCAGGCAGACTCCCAACCACTGCGCCACCAGGGAAGCCCTAATTGAGAGATTTTTGAGCGCCTCCTGAGTAGTTAGCTAACTTTGTGACTGAGTTTGTTGTCCTACGTGGACACAATGGCTGGAGTTGAGTAGAAGCTTCTCCCATTAGCACACACTCTCTTGGTAACCAGTCCCCACCATGCCTGTTATCTCCCCAACACTGAAGCTGTGTCGGTTACTATTTAAAACGTTCCATTTCAGTCATTTACTCTGCCCTCTGATCCTTGTAGACAGTTGAATTTGTAACTTCCACATCTGAGCAGGAGAGATTTTCAGCTGGGTGTAGGCAAGAACATCATCTACGAGATGAAGCACACTTTACAACCATTTGAACTGAATTGATAGAAAACCTTAACTCCCTAATTCTATGCATTTTAAAGGAACTTATCTTTAAATCAGGACATTTAAAATAAGAATATGTGAAAAAAAATCTGTCTTTAGTACACACGTACATATATAATTGTGGACTGTGATGCCCACTTACTGAGGGCAAGATGTTGCCTCCGTAGAGTTATGGGGAAATTCATAATTATGTTCAAATCCTAGCCAGGCTCGCTGAGAGGTCAACTGGTACCTTGGACGGCACCCTCCCAAGTCTTTGGTGTGAGTTTGTTCTGCAGGGGAAATACTGTATCTAGCACCCACTCTTAAAATTTCCAGCTAACTCTGGACTCTTATTTTTTAAATACTTGTAACTCCTATAAAGGGGAACAGCAAATAAGAGAATGGGTAACTATCAAAACTAGAGTCTTCAGGACATTTTAATTATTTATGTACCTTTTTAAGCTTTATTTACTGCTTATTTTAAAGGCCTGAATGGTGGCAGGGGGTTATTTCTTCTTCCTGAAAGCTGCATAGCATTTGCTCTTTGCTTTCTGCACTTTTCTTTCAACAATGTCTGGCACATAGTGAATTGTCAATAATGAAAGCTTGCCCCTCCTATGGTGACATTTACAATTGCTCATCTCAGTCACAAAAAAGCAAGGTGCTAATGGGAAAGGGGTGGAGCATTTGATCCTTTTGTGGAAAGTGTGTTTTGTTTGGGCTTTCTGAAACAGGCTGCATTACCTCCCCTTGCCAACTTTGTTCACAAGCGGAATGAGTGAATAAGAGAATCAGATCTAGCATCCTCCCCGACTCCTACTGTACACATACACACACACGCATACACAATGCATTTCAAAGTGAACTCCCCACAAAATACACAGCACATTGCCCTCAACACCAGAGTCATTCCTTGAGTCTAGGTCCTTGCTCATACTTCATATTTCACGACCCATTCTTGGCAGCAAACTCACAGCACTTAGATCTTGTGTGGCCAAGAAGAACTCTCCTTCCCCACCACGCTACATATTAGTATCATTTCTCCTTCAGGCTCTTAGCACTTACTCTCTGTACTGCTCACTTGGCAGGTAATCATGCACATCTCTTGTTCTGTTATTTAAGTCTGGTATTTAACCTTTCCTGTGTTGGTTTCTATATCTCTCTGCCTGGTTATATGCAAACTGCATATAAGGAAAGGTAGATATTAGCATGGTTCCCTGTGCATAGTAAGTTTTTTATTAGTCTACCCCAGAAGCATGCCTTGAGACAATATTCAGGTCTAGTTAGTTTATTTGGGAGGTGATCCAGTGTAAATGAGGGAGTAGGAGAGTGAGATAAGAAAAGGAAGGAAGGAGGAGGGTGTGATAGGGATTGGTTCACTACTGTGGGCAACTGTGCACAATCCTGCTGAGGACCTTCTAAGATAGGTTGGTCCAATAGAAATATATATAACGCAAGCCGCAAATACAAGCCACATGTGTGATTTAAAGTTTTCTAGTAGCCACATAAAGAGAAACAGATGAAATTAACATTAGTAACATATTTCATTTAACCCAATATATCTTTTTTTTGTTTTTTTTCGGCCATGCCCCAGGGCATGCAGGAACTTAGTTCCCCGATGAGGGATCAAACCCCTGCCCCCTGCAGTGGAAACATGAAGTCCTAACCACTGGACAGCCAGAGAATTCCCAAACCCAATGTATCTTACATATCACTTCAGTATATAGTCAATATAAAAATTATGTGTTGGTTGATTGAAAATCTCTGGATTCCTGCCATGGCAGCCTTTTCTCCTTAGTTTTGGTGTCAGCGTTAAGGACTGACTTGTGTGGTTACACAGGTTGAGCACTGCATCACTCTTGGGGGCAGCACTCACCTAGGCTTCCATAGACTGCAGTGTACCTGGTGCCCCTAACGTTGTGCAGTGCCCAACCTGCACAACTCCTCATGCGAGAGCTTTCAGCCTCTTACCTCTTATTACCATGCTCATCACTTTGGAGAAAGAATAAAGGATTGTTAGAGCAGACGTAATTCACTTGGGCTCAGCTACAGTATTCTTTTAAGGGTCACTAAACATTTCAAGCACCTGACACCATTTCCTTGCAAGCCAGCATCATGAGTAATCAACAGAAGCCAGCACCTCCAGGGCCCTGTAATCTCTCTGAAGGAGTCAGCTTTAACCCCACTGGGAATTTTAGCTTGCAGTCTGCAGAGGGTACCAATGAGTCTTTTTGCCAGGCATCCTTAACAGACATGGCTTGGAAGTGGCTCACCCAGGCAGGGGCTGGAAGCTGGGAAAGAGCAGCTTCCGTGGCTCAGAGCTTCCTCTCCAGGGCTAGGCTTCCTCACTCCCTCTTTCTCTACTGGGCTTCCTCACCTCAGTCACCCCCAAGGTGTCTGGCTGCAGGAGTCAGTGAACTCTGGATGCCTAAGGTCAACCTTTCAGTCACAGGGGGGCTCTGAGTTGATTTCACTCTTTCATTTGTTCCTCTGTGGTGGCAACAAACCATGCAAGTGAAATCAAATTGGCCTTATTGGTAGCCTCTAGAAAAAAATATTCAAAGGCGTTTGCAGGGAGGTAATGGTGGAATTAATAGAACACAGAATTGGAAATCAACTGAGAAATCAAGCACTCCAGCCATTTCTTGTTACATGTGTGTAGGAGAATGGGAGAGGTTTCGGACTCATTCAGGGTTACACAGTGGGTTAGTGGCAGAGGGTTAGATTCTTTGTGGAAGAGACTGTCTTATTTACCTCCCCAGTGCATTGTGTCTGGTACACAGTATTCAGTAGATGTTTGTGGAATGAACTGATGCATTTTTATAATATCTGGATTACCTAGAGGTAAAAAATACATACATTTCCTCCCTATATATCTATGGAATGCGTGTGTATTGATTTTGCAAACCCAGCATTCATTACCCTTCCTGCTTATGGTACATCCCTCCCCAACACTGCGGGGAACCATATGATCCGAGTATGGCCAGTCTGAGCATTCCCTAGCCACAGTGATTTGTTCAACGATCAACATGTGGTCCAAGCCTGACTAGTCACAGCATATGCAAACTCAATTCTGGGGATTTGTTTTGGTCCTGCTCTCACCAGCAGGGGAGAGGCAGCCTGAGAATGAAGCCAGTACAGAAGAAAGCAGAACTGAGAGCTGGAGAAAGCATTGCCACGTTTTGGTGATGGCATTTAACCACCAATATCTATGTGTATCCAAAGTCTGTCCCTGGGTTTTTCAATTATATGAGCTGGATATTCCCTTCTTTAAAAAAAAAACAAAACAAGAAAACCCAGGTTTTTGTCATTTGCATCTGAAACCAAATGACAAGTAAACTAGCTTAAAGCACCAATGAAACAACCTACAGATTAGTTAGTCCCTCCAACATCTCCTGTTGTTTGGATTTTCACCCTCCCATGAGCTGAGGGAAGGTGGTCCCTCCCCAGCCTTGGGGGGTAAACTTTGATGAGCCTAGACTTGACATAATGATTTTATTCTCCTGGTGGATGATTGCTTTAGGCATGAGTAGGTGATGCAAACCTGGTGAAGGGAGGGAAGTTTCCTGCCTGAATTCTGGGATAGATTTTCCTCTTGGGTACAAAGAAGTAAACTGTCCTTTCCTGCCTTTGTACATGGCTGTGCAAGGATGTGATGACTGGATCTGCAGCTATCAGCTTGAGGCCATGAAGACACAAGTCTGAGGATAGGAACCAGAGTATTAAGGGTGATAATGCAAGGAGATGGAAGAAGCCTGTGTCCTTGGTGGTATCATTGAACTACTAAACCTCATTATTACCAGACTGAAAAATTTGAGATGTCATTATTTTTTCATTTGGCATTTTCTTACTAGCAGCCAAAAGCAACTTGATTGGAATAAATGTGTTTTTAAAATGTGTTTTTAATTTTTTAAGTTTTATTTATTTATTTTTGGCCATGCTACGCGGCTTGCAGGCTCTTAGTTCCCTGACTAGGGATTGAACCCTGGGCCATGGCAGTGAGAGCGCCAAGTCCTAACCACCGGCCCACCAAGGAAGTCCCTGAATAACTGTTTTGTAAGTAGGAAAGAGAAGTGAGAACTTCGGACTCTTACAGGGAAGACCCGTATGTAAACTAATTGTATGAGGAGTTGCCCTTGGAGAAGTGGGGGTGGAGCCCACTTGGACTCCAGTGTTTTCCCTTATGACAGGACCCAAGTTTCCTCTGGAATCCTGTGCCTCTGCAGAACCTAGTTTGAAGACTGGCTTAAAGGCTGACTTTTAAACTAGAACAAGATGTCTCAGCCTTGGTACTGTAGATATTTTGGGCCATAATTCTTTGTTGTGGGGGCTGCCGTGTGCATCTGGGACACTTAGCAGCACCCCAGGGCTCTACCCACGAGATGCCAGTAGCACTCTGTGCCCGGTCGTGACAACTGAAAATGTTTCCAGACGTTGTCCAGTGTTCCTTGGGTGGAACAAATGTCCCTAGGTGAGAACTTCTAAACCAGAATTACTCACGTCTCAATTATTTTAGAACAGTAAGTTTGCTGTATTGTGAGACAGTCTTGAGGTATGATTAAAAACAAATGAGGGGCCTCCCTGGTGGCACAGTGGTTAAGAATCCGCCTGCCAATGCATAGGACGCGGGTTAGACCCCCGGTCCGGGAAGATCCCACATGCCGCGGAGCAACTAAGCCCATGCGCCACAACTAAGCCTGTGCGCTAGAGCCTGCGAGCCACAACTGCTGAGCCCGCGAGCCACAACTACTGAAGCCCGTGCACCTAGAGCCCGTGCTCCACAACAAGAGAAGCCACTGCAATGAGAAGCCCGCGCACCGCAACCAAGAGCAGACCCCACTTGCTGCAACTAGAGAAAACCCACGTGCAGCAACAGACCCAATGCAGCCAAAAATAAAAAAATAAAAAAATAAAGAAATTTATAAGAAAAAACAAAAACAAATGAATTACAGAAAATGACAGGAGATGAGGAGGATGTGGAGAAACTGGACCCCTTGTGCATTGCTGCTAGGAACGTAAAATGGTGCAGCCTCTGTGGAAAACAGTTCTGTGTCTCTTTAAAAAGTTAAGTATAGAATTACCGTATGATCCAGCAATCCTAAACTCAATTCCTAAATGTATATCCCAAAGAATTGAAAGCAGGAGCTCAAACAGATATTTGTACACTAATGTTCATAGCAGCATTATTCACAATGACTAAAAAATGGAAGCAACCCAAGTGTCCACTGGCAGACGAATGGATAAGTAAAATGTGGTCTCTGCATACAACGGGAATGTCATTTAGCTGTAAAAAGAATGAAGTTCTGCTACATGCTACAATATGGGTGAACCTTTACAACATTATGCTAGGTGAAGTAAGCCAGACTCAGAAGGACAAATGTGATTCCACTTATATGAAATATCTAGAAGAGGAAAATTCACAGAGACAGAAAACAGAGTAGAGGTGACCAGGGACTGGGGAGAAGGTGGGCCTAGGGAGTTACTGCTTAATGTGTACAGAGTTTCAATTTGGGGTGATGAAAAAGTTTGGAACTAGATAGTGGTGATGGTTGTACAACATTGAGAATGTAAGTAATGCCATCGAATTGTACACTTAAACCTGGTCACTAACCTGGTCATAAAATAGCAGACTTTACGTTACAAATACATTTTTTTTTTTTTTTTTACCACAATAAGAAAGTAAACAAAAAAACTTCAAATAAGTTAAAGTCATAAGTTTTGGCCAATTTCTGTACTGTTTGGTGCAATGCACGACCAAGATGCTGTGGCCTGTGGTGGAACATTTGAGGGGAAGGAGTAGGTGGGATGTGGGGACTCTGACCATTAGGGTTAGCGTCTGTGGAGATCTAAGACATCCGTTCTAGAAGTGTAGGTTTTGTTGAGTACTCGCCGTGTACTAAGCTAAGGTCTTCACACAGATCACCTCATTTAACTCTCAAAACAGCCCCACAAAACAGTCTGGGTGCTCCTATTGCTCCCCTGTATTTGTGATTAAACCGAGGCTCAGAGAAAGGGATACAGACCGCATTCAATCAAACTGAGGTGGTCGGGTTCCATATGGTCCCATGCTTTTAACCATTGCACCCTCTTTTGCTGAGATTTGGAGCCAAAATGCTTACCGTTGGATTAAAAAAAACTATTTTGAATATTTACTTAGTCAAACAGTAATAAAGGAGAAGTGAAATCATTAGTGGCTCCCAAGCGGCTCTGCTCATTCTGACTATCCAGTTTTTTGTGTTTTTTTTTTTTAATCTCATGCCGCAGAAAATGTGTTTTCCTCTGAACAATGTCAGTTAGATCAGAGAAGCACTTTTCCCAGGAGGGAGGCTGAAGCGTACGGGCATTTCCATGGGTCAGGGCGCACCTGAGATGTGAATTTACAGGTTCCTGCTGGGGCTTAGATGGCTATATCCACATTTTCTTGTCAGTCTTTCTGCCTTATTGGGGAGTGGATTATGGCACTTAATGATTTAATCTGTGTGACCTCTAGACAAAACATGTCTCCACTTTGCTGCCAGGAAAATGTTAATTTATTCTGGTTTTGGATCTAAAGAGGTGAATGAAGTGATTGACAAAGCAGTGTGTGTGTGCGCGCGTGCATGCTTGCACTTGTGTGTGTGCTGATACACAAGGATCTGCGCGAAGAGAAGCAGCTGTGACGTAAATCTAGGGGTTTTAAGTGGAAAGTTCTTGAGTCTCCTTTCAAGGACTACAGCCTCCCCTTCCCCAAAATTGTATGCAGAACTTTGTGTCTAGGGCATGATTATTTTTTTGGAGGTCGCACAGCACAGTGTTCATCAGAATCTCAAAGGGGTTTTAGAGAATGTCCGTCTGTAATTTTATGTTGCCTGTTAGCTGGCACGTCTTTGACTTTGAAGAGCCACAGTCATCTTAGGTACAAGAGGTCCTTGATATTTGAGAAGCATCTTTATCTAGGTAAGGCGCTGAGCTGTGGGAATCGTTGTTATTTCGAGCTTGTTAAGTTTGAAGCCTGAAAAAGCCCAGCCAGATTGATATAAACTTCAGAAGGATGAATCTGAGCATGGCCATCTGCGCCTCCAGCCGGCTGTCTACGTCTCCTTCTGTCCTGCTGCTCGAGCCCCTGCCCACTTTATGTGCTCCAGGCCTGGAACCACCGTGGGGAATGGAAAGACCAGACAGTTTCACTTTATTTAACTCGTGTCTGGCACATAATAGGAATTTTTTTTTAAATGGTAGTTAAAAAAAGACACCCATCCAGATCTCTGGGAAAATTGTTATTTGTTCCGGATGTAGAACAAGGAGATTCCCATTCTTCTCTTAGGCAGAACCCAGAGACAATCTCAGGTTTCACACATTTATGGCAAATGGGAAGCCATCAGAATGTGAGTTTCTTTACTTAAAAAACAAACAAGGGGCTTCCCTGGTGGCGCAGTGGTTGAGAGTCCGCCTGCCGATGCAGGGGACACGGGTTCGTACCCCGGTCCGGGAAGATCCCACATGCCACGGAGCAGCTGGGCCCGTGAGCCGTGGCCGCTGAGCCTGTGCGTCCGGAGCCTGTGCGTCCGGAGCCTGTGCTCCGCAATGGGAGAGGCCACAGCAGTGAGAGGCCCCGGGTACCGCAAAAAAAAAAAAAAAAAAAAAGTACGATTAGCTGAGTATTCAGGAGATGCCATGCTCTGTCTGTGATATTGTGCAATATCTCCATCAGTCATCACAGCAGTCAGGGAGGTTGGTTCTCTCAAAACCATGTTAGAGGCCAGGAAGTTGAGGTTTACAGAGGTGAAGCAATATGCTCACGGTCAGATCGACAGCAGCCACCAAGAGTCAGGCTCTGAAAGCCCACCGTTTCCATGATGCTGAGCCAGTTCACCTCACATTTTCTCATTTGATCGGGAAAGATTTCCTGTGTGAGAAGGACCACAACCTGGAGGTTAACAAACGGTGTATATTCCATGGACGTGTCTGTAATTCGCTTGGGATTAAGAATTCCTTCTCCAATTTTACTGTGTATACAAATCACCTGGGAATCTTATTAATATGCAGATTCTGAATCAGCAGGTGGGTGAAGCCTGGAATGGAGCCCAAGATGCTTATTTCTAACCTGCTTCCAAGAGCTGCTGCTGCTGCTTATTCATGAACATTTTGAGTAGCCAGGAGATACAGTGTTTACAAAGGACTCGCTCATATATGACCTTATTTGATCCTCACCCAAGCCCTGTGAGGCATCCATTATTATTTCTGCCTTCGAGACGAGGACACTGAGAGTCTGATAAGAGATAAATGCCATTTTCAAGTGTCAGGCATTTCTAGAGACCCAGTTGCAAACAGGACAGATACGGTTCTTATTTAAAGACACTGTCAGTGCAGCAAGGAAGACTCTGAATCATCAAATTGGAAAAGTTCTGAGTGCCTTTTTGAATGTTGGGTTCTGGGCGTTTCCATTCATCATAGGAGGGAGCGAAGCAGGCTCGGAGCAGGGGAAGATGATGCATTCGGTCTTGAACATTGTGCTGATGTCCTGGTGTAGCTGTCTAGTAGGCAGGTCTGGATCTGGAGTTTAAGAGAGAGACCCAGGGTAAGGGGAGTTGAGAGTTTGAGAGCCATCAATGCAGAGGTGTTAGTTGAAGTTACGAAGATTAGATTCAGGATACAGAAGAACGGGAAGCTGCCTAGAAGAGTTTAAATCGTGAAGAGCTTAGAATAGGCTCCTACAATAGGAACCTGCCTGGCCAGTGATTATGGATTGGCACAGGAAGAGGAACCCACGAAAAAGACCAAAAAGCATCCACCAGGGAGGCAGGAGGAAAGCCACAGAAGCTGAGGGAAGAGAGAACTTCAAGGAAGGAGTGGTTCATCACTGATGATGGGATAAACCAGTATCACATGTCTCGTGATACCGTGCCCCATAAGGGTACCACGTCTCTTCTGTAATAAATATCCCTGCATATCCAGAATCTAATCATGATAAAGCATCAGACAAACCCAAATTGAGGGATGTTCTGCAAAACAACTGGGCTGTACTCTTCAAAAATATTTATATCTTGAAAGACTAAGGAACTGTTCTAGATAAAAGGAGACTAAGGAGACATGACAACCAAATGCAACGTATGATTCTTGATTTGATCTTAGATCAGAATAAAGTCACTATAAAAGACATTATAGGGGCTTCCCTGGTGGCGCAGTGGTTGAGAGTCCGCCTGCCAATGCAGGGGACACGGGTTCGAGCCCTGGTCCAGGAAGATCCCACATGCCTAGGAGCAACTAAGCCCATGTGCCACAACTACTGAGCCTGTGCTCTAGAGCCCGTGAGCCACAACTACTGAGCCTGTGCTCTAGAGCCCGTGAGCCACAACTACTGAGCCTGCACGCCTAGAGCCCATGCTCCACAGGGAGAAGCCTCTGCAATGAGAAGCCCGAGCACCGCAGTGAAGAGTGGCCCCCTCTCGCTGCTACTAGAGAAAGCCTGTGCGCAGCAACGAAGACCCAATGCAGCCGAAAATATAAATAAATAAAAAGGACATTATAGGAACACCTTACAAAATTTTAAAATAGGCTGTCTGTTAGATAAGAGTTGGCTATTATCAATTTTTGTGTCCCCCCAAAATTCACATGTTATATCCTAACCCCCGGTGTGATGATATTTGGAGGTGGGGCCTTCATGAATGGGATTAGTGTCGTTACAAAAGAGACCCCAGAGAGCTCCCTTGCCCCTTCTGTCGTATGAGAACACAGAGAGAAGATGACTGTCTGTGAACCAGGAAGTGGGTCCTCACCAGACACTGAATCTGCCGGCACCTTGACCTTGGACTTCCGAGCTCCAGAGCTGCTAGAAATAAATACTGTTGTTTATAAGCCACTGAGTCTGTTGCATTCTGTTATATATATATATATATATATATATATATATATATATATATATATATATAGAAGGCCAGATGGGCTAAGGCAGAAAATGTTTGTTCTTAGGAAACGTGCCGAGGTATTTGAGAGTGAAGGTTTGTAATGCCTGCAACTTACTCTTCCATAGTCCAGAAAAACAAAGGATAAACATATAAGGTGGAAAAATATTCATTGGTGAATCTGGATGAAGGAGATGTGGGTATTTACTGTACTATTCTTACAACTTCTGTATAGTTTTTTTTTTTTGCGGTACGCGGGCCTCTCACTGTTGTGGCCTCTCCCGTTGTGGAGCACAGGTTCCGGACGTGCAAGCTCAGCGGCTATGGCTCACGGGCCCAGCTGCTCCGCGGCATGTGGGATCTTCCCGGACCGGGGCACGAACATGTGTCCCCTGCATCGGCAGGCGGACTGTCAACCACTGAGCCACCAGGGAAGCCCTCTGTGTAGTTTTCTATAGAAAAATTTCAAAGTAAAATGGTAAAAAAGAAAGGAGTGGTATACACAGTATCAAATTCTGTGGAGAAGTCAGGTCAAGATAAAGGTCAAAAGTGTCCATTGGATTTAGCAACATGGATTTAGCTTTGAATTCATGGCACTTCAATTCTAGAAGCAAAACCGTGAATGAATATATAATTTCAAATGGGAATAGGGGTTGGAAGAAAAAGAACCGGGTGTTATATGAGAGGATAACATGGATGTAATTAGTACTTTGGTCAAACCAGTTCTAGTGGAGTGGAGGATGGGGAAGCTAGCCTGCAATGGCGTGATCAGGGAGGAAGGGTTGAGGAAACAGTGATTGATGGTAGACGCCTTCTTCAAGAAGCTTGGGTGAAGAGCAGGGACCTACAAAGAACAGCTGCCAGAGGGAGAGGTGGGGTCAAGGTGGAAACACAGGAGAGTCAAGGAAGGTTTGGGAGAAGTGGTTACATTTTCACAGGGTATGGAATGGTGGGCAGGGGTTTTCAGGGAGGAGTACGTGTCAGCTTCTCTACATGGGGAGCGAGGATGGGCACTGAGAAATTGATGTGTCTAGAGCACAGAATGTGTCAGGGGTGGGCGGTGGATGGAAGGGAGACAGCAGGTAGGGGTTACATTTAGAAGAACCTTGTTTTCCAGGCTGAGCACCTTAGCCTTTGCCTGAAGAGGTTAAACCTCTTGTCTGGTGTCTCGGCCAGAAGGTGGAGGGATTGGAAGGCCAACCCTCTTCCCAGGCTGCTCTATACAGAAGAAAATGTGTTTTATTAAGTGCTGCCACGTGCTCAAGCTAGAAGCCAAGGTACCATACTTGCCACTCCCTCTGCTCCAGCTCCCACCCAGGGAAGTCTGTCTATTCTACCTTCTAAGTGGACATCTGTTTACAGTTCTCCACCTGCACCACTCCCACCCTGGTTCAAACACCGTCATCCCTCTGCTGGTTGATCCCCCTGCTGCGGCCCTTTCTCCACTCACCAGACAACAAGATATTTAACAGTGTAAATCGAACCTTGTCACCCACATCTTTCCCCTCCTCAAAAACTATCCAGTGACTTTTATTTATAATTCCAGGGAAAATGTCAAGTTCTTCAGGATAACCTGTCAGGTCCTAGCTTCTGCCTCCCTCTCCAATCTTATTTTATCCCTCCTGCCTTTTTTTTTTTTTTTTTTTTTTTTTTTTGTGGCTGCGGGTCTTGCGGTATCCTAGTTCCCTGACCAGGGATTGAACCCGTGCCCCCTGCAGTGGACGCGTGGAGTCTTAACCACTGGACCGCCAGGGAAGTCCCCCTCCTGACTCTACTTAGCTCCAACCACATAAGTTTAATGGGTTTTCAGTTCTTTGATGGGACAGAGCTCTTTTCTGACTCTGGGTCATTGTCTTTCCTGCTCTTCCCTCTGCCTCCCTTTTCCACACCCGGATCTTTTGCCTGATTAACCCTTGTATTATTTTGCTAGGGCTGCTGTAAGGAAGTACCAGGGACTGAGTGGCTTAAACAACAGAAATATATTTTCTCATAGTTCTAGAGGCTAGAAGTCTGAGATGGAGCTGTCAGCATTTTGGTTTCTACCGAGGCCTTTCTCCTCGGCTTGTAGATGGCCGTTTTCTCCCTGTGTCTTCACGTGGTCTTCCCTCTGTGTGTGTCTCTGCGTCTAAATTTCCTGTTCTTGTAAGGACACCAGTCATATTGGATTAAGACCCACCCTAATGACCTCATTTTAACCTAATTGTCTCTTTAAATACCCTATCTCCAAATACAGGCACATTCTGAGGTCCTGGGAGTTAGGGCTTCAACCTGTAAGTCTTGAGTGGACACAACTCGGCCCATAACAAGTCTTCTCATTATTTAGATTGTGGCCTACATGTCACTTCCTCAGGAAGGCATTCCCTTATTCCACTCCATCCAATCCAAATTAGATTTCCTGTTATTCTTCCATTCTTGTATATAGCACTTTTCCACCTCCAATACCTATTACATCTTGTAATTACATATTCATCTATGGGTCTCCAACTGGACTTTAAGTGACATGAGTTCAAGGACCATATCTTCTCCAGTCACTGTCATATCCCCAGCCTCTAGCATGGTTCTTGACCCATAGTAAGCAGTCAGTGCAAATTGTTGAGTGAGTGGATTAATGAAAAGTTCAGATGCTGCACAGAATCTAGCAACTTTGCATTTTGTTAAACTGAGACAAAACCATTGATAGGAGAGATGATTCTTACCTGTGTTTAAAGACCTGCAGAACAAGTGGTTTCACACTAACCATCAGTAGGCCCACTGCAGCCTTTTGGCATGAAATGTGCAAACTGTGACTGGAAATTGATTCAAGCTCAGGGGTAGGCAGCTGGGGAGAACACATTTATAAAATTATTGCTGATATGTGCTGTGACTTAGCCCAGCATGGCACCACAGGCCAGTGTATGACCAGAACTAATGACATTGGGCTTTTTGCTTAAAAGATAAGAAAATTCAGCCTTAAGTAGGGACTCAGAGCAAATTTCATTCTCATTCGTTTTAGATGTTTGGATTTTGACTTGATTTGAACTGATTTTCTAGGTGGATCCATTTATAAAACTTAATATTTGGCTTTTGTTAAGGTTTAGTGCATCACTGCAATTTTAGTCTAGCTTCTGGTGCATAGACAGTCTCTAGAAGAAAACCATGAATCTCAGGCAAGATCATCAAGTCCAAGAATCCTCTTGCTAGAAGTTCCTGGAGTATTATTTTGTCCAGTCCCCTGCCTGCAAAGTGTTGTTTGATTTTTCTGGGGCAGATTGTTCATTTGTTTTTATTTATTTAGCAAACATTTACTGAGTGTTTACTCTCTGTCAAACACTACAGTTAACAAAGAAGAATAAGGGACTTCCCTGGTGGTGCAGTGGTTAAGAATCCGCCTGCCAATGCAGGGGACACGGGTTCGAGCCCTGGTCCGAGAAGATCCCACATGCTGCGGAGCAGCTAAGCCCGTGCGCCACAACTACCCAGCCTGCGCTCTAGACCCCGTGAGCCAGAACTACTGAGCCTGCATGCCACAACTACTGAAGCCCACACGCCTAGAGCTGGAGCTCCGCAACAAGAGAAGCCACTGCAATGAGAAGCCTGTGCACTGCAACGAAGAGTAGCCCCTGCTCGCCGCAACTAAAGAAAGCCCACGTGCAGCAACAAAGACCCAACGCAGCCAAAAATAAATAAATAAATTTATTAAAAACAAAAAAAAAAAAGAAGAAGAATAAGATATAGTATCTACTCTCAAAGTCACTCCTTGAGGACAAAGGCCAAATCTTAGTCTTGTTTTCTCTTACGCAATGCCCGGTCCAGTTGTTGTAGCAGGAACAACTGTGTGGTGACATTTGTCACTTTTTGGTGCCCAATATTAGAATCTCTGTCCGATCTTTGGAAATTGTCCCATTATATGTCTTAGCCCTCTAAGACTAGGGCCTTCCTGGTGCTGTAGGAGCTCCAAAGATGAGGTAATTGCCTTCCCAGGGTCTTCCCAGCTCAGGTGTGAGCATGTGACCTAGACTTGACCAATTGGATGTAACGTGTGTGATAGGTTGAACTGGGAGCTGTGTTACGCAGAAACAGGGGCCCTAGAGGATGTGTTTTGGAGAAGGCAGGAGCAGCAGCAGGCTTCTGCAGGCCAGTGGTGGGGCCAGAGGCAGCATTCAATGCCCAGGACCAGCAGGGATGGACGTCTGAGCTGTGGCACCCTCCGTTCAGTGGCTGCTGCAGTCTTGTCCTCTCTGAGCTGTTCTTGTCACCTGAATTTGGCAGTGGCTGCTGGTCAGCCTGCCTTTATGCCTGCCCACTTGCCACGCCTGGCTCTCCAGCCTTCCAGGTGATTCTGTAAGCTCTCCACCATCCCCAGAACGCTGAAAGGAGCCAGAGTTGGTTTCTGTTGCTTGCAACTAACACACCTGACTTGTGTAAATTCTTGGTTCACTAACCCAGGAACAACAGTACCTTTCTTACTTTCCCATAATTCAATTTAATTTATATTCTGAACTCTTATTATGTTAGATACTTAATTGCAGTCAATTCAGGATCTCTTCTCTTCACCCATCTTTTTTTAAGCTAACATCTAAAATTAATTTTTAATATTATAAAAGCACAGAAGGGTGAGAAATAGAGGGAAAGACCACAGATAATCCCACCATTCTAATTTTTTTCCCCAAAAGCTGGTGCTGTTTGTTTTTAATTTATTTATTTTTGGCTGCGTTGGGTCTTCATTGCTGCACGTGGGCTTTCTCTAGTTGCAGCAAGCAGGGGTTCCTCTTTGTTGTGGTGCATGGGCTTCCCATTGCAGTGGCTTCTCTTGTTGTGGAGCACGGGTTCTAGGCATGCGGGCTTCAGTAGCTGTGGTTCGCAGGCTCTAGAGCGCAGGCTCAGGAGTTGTGGCGCACGAGCTTAGTTGCTCCGCAGTGTGTGGGATCTTGCCGGACCAGGGCTCGAACCCGTGTCTCCTGCATTGGCAGGTGAATTCTTAACCACTGTGCCACCAAGGAAGCCCCCACTATTCTAATTTAACAACTATTATTTGCACCTTCTTTATCTTTTTCATGTGTATAAGTTTTTACAAATTTATGAATATACTTAATACAAATGATTCTTTCTGCTTCTTAACACATTTTAAACTAGTATTATTGAGGACTTCCCTGGTGGCGCAGTGGTTAAGAATCCACCTGCCAATGCAGGGGTTTGAGCCCTGGTCTGGGAAGATCCCACAGGCCGCAGAGCAACTAAGCCCATGCACTGCAACTACTGAGCCTGCGCTCTAGAGCCTGTGAGCCACAACTGCTGAGACCGCGTGCCGCAGTTACTGAAGGCTGTGCACTTTAGGGCCCGTGCTCTGCAACAAGAGAAGCCACTGCAATGAGAAGCCCGCGCACTGCAAAGAGTAGCCCCCGCTCGCCACAACTAGAGAGAGACTGCACGCAGCAACGAAGACCCAATGCAGCCAATAAATAAATAAATACATAAAACTGATATTATTGGATCAACATTTTCCTTTTGACTTCTGGCATTCAGCAATTATGAATTTTACTATAAAATTTTATTTTAGAAGTTTATTATTGGAAAATGAAAACCTATGAGAATTGAAACACTAGCACAGTGAACACCCATATGCCCCCCTTTCTATGCTAGTTCTTAATATTTTTCTGGATTTGCTTTCTCTCTCTCCCCCCTATGTACTTGTGTATTTTCCCCACTGAATTATTTGAAAATAAGTTGCAGAAGTTATGGTATTTTACCTCTCAACAGTTCAGCCTGATTTTCCTAAGTAAAAGGACTTTCTCCTACATAATTGCAATACCATTACGACAGTTAAGGAAATTCACAGTAATTTCATAATATCATCTAAAATCCAGTCCATATTCAGAACTCCCCAGTTGTTCCAAGAACATCTCTTATAGCTGGGTTCTGAGAGCCTGACTCTTTCAAGTTCCAGGAGGCTTAAATAACATCGGTGTCGGGGTCGTGGGGAGAGGGTGAGGCATGGAGTCCTCTGTGGGACGAAGTCTGGAAGACTGTTTCACGTACCTGGATGCTATTTCCGCTCTTGGGTTCTTGCCGGATCCTTGCTGGCTTCTTGCGTGAACTGCTCAGAGCACAGGTTTCCAGCATTCGGATTCCAGACTGGGGTTTCTCTTGACAGCACCCCTTGGTGGAGTGGGGGACAGGTACTCCCCAGTGCCCAAGCTCTTTCCAGTTCCTTTCCTCTTTTATCGCATTTTGAAGGCAAGAGCTCCCTGGTCTGCTTTTTTGGGTTTATTTTCCTCTGGCCTGAGTCCCTTCAAGGTTGGGTCTTTTGAAACTTAAAAGCCGTTTTTCTGCTTTCATGGTCTGACCCCATAAATAGAGAATGGCCATGGGATAACAGGACATACTGGCGGTGGAGGAAAAGAACATCAGTTAATCTTCCTGAATATTATCCTGGCTTATTTGTTCTGTGTAGACATTAGCACATGTATTTAGCTGTTACGCCTCAGGATGGCCATGCTGGCTGTTTAAAAATTAAAATACTTAAGAACTAGACCACTAATCCTGTTATCCTAAAAGGCAACTTTTGCTGGTGTATGTTTTCTTCATCTTCCTCATATGTGTATTTTTAGATATTTATGAGTATAATTAATGAAGTGGTAAATTAACACTATACAGTGATAAAAAGCCACTGTCCTGAGTCCCCTGTCCTCCAGGCAGCCCAGCCTCTCCCCCGGGACACTTCAGACCTTCAGCGGCCAATGGGTAGATGCCTATAAGAGCAGGGTGCCTACAGGACCCTGTCTGAATCCATTCCGATGGGCCAGTGCCAAGACTTCCAGCCCGTTGTGAAAATCCGCGTGGAGCAAATGTAAATTGGATCACACATCACACCTTGAAAGCCTTCATTGCCTTGGCTCCCTGTTTCACTCAGGATTAAATTCCATCTGCTTCATGGCGCACCGGAGGCCTTATAAGGTCTGGCACTTGCATCCCTCGTTAGCTTCTGCTGTGTTTCCCCACCTGCTTCCATCATGCCTCCTGCCACCCGTGTCCCGGCCGCGCTGAACTCATTTGTTTCTTACAGATCCAGTGCTCTCTTTGGATTCTGGGTCTTCTCACAGTTGTTCCCTCGTCCTGGAGTTGCCTCACTACTTCTGGGAAGTGGTCCATGAACCTTCCTGGTCTGGGCTCAGGCTTCCTGTAGCTCTTTGAACTTCTTTTATGATAGAACTTATCATAACCATTTCCTGTGATTGCTGCTGTCTTTCCTTTAGGACTCTTGAGATCCAGAAGGCTAGTGTCCCTGCTTATCTCGCTCATCGTTTTACCCCACGTGTCTAACGTTGTATTAAATGTTCACTGGAAGAAATAATGAAATTTACATAGGCGTTCATAAATGCATGTGTGTGTATGTTTACTCACATGCATACACACATGAGAGAGTCGTCAACAGATGAGAATCAGAAAAGGGGGACGATCTGGAACCTGGCTAAAAATGGAATGATGTCCCCTCAAGTGTCCACATGGGAGCACTGGTGTTTGTGTGTAGGAAGAGATAACCTGAAATCTAGTAGCCTGGCGAAAGGAAATTAGCAGAAGCGTTGCAGATTGGACAAGAAATTGTTTTGCAGATAATTACAGATGCCTCATCACAGCATCTTAGGACCTCTTAGCGATAATAGAGAAAAACTTGGGTTGCTTATACCTTTACAGTGTGAAGAAAGCAAGTGCGAAAGAAATAGGAAATCCATATCCTCCGTATCCCTGAGTCCCTCAGCAGAGCAAAGAGTCTCTTGTCACCGTGGGAGGCAAGGCCCTCCCTGCAGCGGGATTGTGTATCTCCATGCTGTTGACTGGCTTTGGCCAATGAAATGTGGGTGGAAGAGGTGTGTGTCACTTCTGGATGAGAGCGATAAGCATGGTTTGCTAGGTCTGCTTTTCCCTCAGCCACAATGACTGTCAATGTTCCAGATGGAACTCACACATCAGATTTGTGGTGTGAGTGACAATCCAGTCCTCTAGGGTTGTTACTGTTGCATTGCTTGCCTATCCTGACTCATATTTGCAGTATTGCTGGGTCTTTGGATTTTTTTTTTCCCACGAGAAGTCATAAATTCAGAATTTTTGGTGAAATACATATTTTTTAAATTTTGTAATGAATTCATATCACATATCTATAACATTTGGAGGGTAGGCCAAAAAACATGTGTGGGCCAGTGGTTTCCTGTCTCTGGGCTAGACACTGTTACATTGTGATAAACAAAACAGACATGCTCCTTGCTTCATGGCGTGTTTCAGGAAATAAACACTAGATAAAAGAAACATAAACATAATTATTGAGTTATCCTTGCAATAAGCACTACAAAGCCAAAGTACAGGGTACAATGAGATCTCTTTGAGGGGAATTGGCCAGGTGGAGGGGGTAGCAGTGGGGTTGGGTGCAGGTGAGAATGGCCAGGTGAAAGGCCCTGAAAGGGGAAGTAGAAGCTCTGGCCCTCAACCTAAGTCCGAATTTGAGGAGCTGAAAGAAGCTTGAGGAGCTTGTGGCTGGAGTTCCAAGAGATAATCAATGGCTCAAGTGGTGAGGGAGTCCTCGTTGGCCATGAAGAATAGCTTGGGCCTTAGCCTAAGGGTAATAGGGAGTCACTGAATGATTCTTAGCAAGGGAATGTCATATTCTGAAGTTGTGGGACTATGATATTCATTTAATCATTTATTTTTAAAATTTATTTGATATATCTCTTGAGTGTCCACTCTGTGGCAGGTATTATGCTAACAAGCACAGGAAATGCAAAACTAAATCCTGCCCTCAAGGAACTCATAATAAGGTTGTTAGCACATGGACACAACTATAAGTTAAGGTAGAAAGTGGTGTGTGCCACCATTTATTCATTCACTTATTTATTCAACAGACATTTATCAAGCATTTACATGTATGTATCAGGCACTTGTTGTATACATTGGGTGTATGGTAAACAAGACATCATGGATCTTACAATTTAGGTGACCTCATAAGGCAAACTTTCCTCATTTATGAAGTGGGAGAAGTATTCACAACACAACAAAATTATTGTGATGTTTACATGAGAGAAAATGTGTAGTATAGTGTCTGAAGATAAGTACTCTATAAAAGACAGCTTATTATTATTACTATTACTAACCTGAAGGAAGGGAAGAATTCTTAGATTAATATGATGTAGAGGTATTGGATATAGAAGAAGTCAAGCTCGGGGAAAACGAGTGGCTCCATAGAGACTAGAACTAACCAGGAGTGACAGGGAGTGGCAGGTGTGTGTGTGTGTGTGTGTGTGTGTGTGTGTGTGTGTGTGTGTGCGCGAGCGTGTTGCGAGCGTCATTCTAGCACACATTTGACAAGTAGAAAGATCAAGATTATGATTGACAGATAACAAGACCTTGAGCTAGGAGAGGGAAGGAGAATATGAGGAATGGTAAAGCTGATGCATGGAGAGATTTACAGAGAACACAGGAAGTAGATAAGCAGTCATTTCCTGCCTGATCCAGGATGTGTGGTCATTTGGAGTGCATACCCATTGGCAGGATGGTTATAATCCTTTCTGAACTAATAAGGTTAAGAGAAAAAAAAAAAAACATTCTCAAGAGGTTTGTCATCTCTGCCAAGGTGCTGCAACATCAGACTAAGGTCAGCAGGCAGATGAGTCAGACTGAGTCATCGGGTATTCTCTGCTTTGGAAGAGGATGCTTCAGATGATGGGGGCAGCCCTTTCAGCTGACATTGAAAGGCTGGCACTCATTTTGACACTGAACAGTTCTCTCTAAGTGTTTGGTAATAAGATGGTGATAGATGCTGTGGAAAGATGATATAAGCCAGATTATAGATATATCTTGTGCACACACGTGTATATACATATAATACTTGGCCAAAACATATAAAGCAGTGCTGTCCAAAAGGCATACAATGACAACCACATAAATAATTAAAATTTTTCTAGTAGCCACATTATAACAGTAAAAAAAAATGTGAAATTAATTTTGTCACCTGTAAACTGGGTTTGCCTCTTGGTGGGTGTCCAGCCAAAAGACACAAACAAGCCAAAGATGGGGGGAAAAAATAAAACTGATGGCAAACTTAGCTGCTGATCAAAAAAAAAAAAAAAAGAAACAAACAAAGATGGGGGGAAGGAAGGATTTATTTTTTTATTTTATTTCATTTTTGGGGCTGCACCACACAGCATGTAGGATCTTAGTTCCCCGACCAGGGATTGGACCTGTGCCCTCTGCAGTGGAAGGGTGGAGTCCTAACCACGGGACCACCAGGGAAACCCAGGAAGGATTTATTATCCTTGCAGCAAGTAAGGAGGACAGCAGGGATCTTTACCCAAACACTGTCTCCCTGAACAGCAATACTGGGCAAGTTTTAAGCTAAGCGTACCTGCATATTCACAAAGGGGCCTGGGTGGTCCACAGAGTCCAAGCTTTAGTTGATTGAAGTCACTAAAAGGGTCAGAAGAGGTCAACATCATCATCCCTTAGATTCCAGTTATCTGGTGGTTGAGCGCTTCAGGCTAATCTTTACCACTGAAACAGAACTGGGAGTCTTTACAACTGATATGTTATCTTTGCTATTGTTACTTCTCTTGCCTGATAAGTTGCCTGTTTCTGCATTCTTCTGTTCCCTTAAGGTCATTAATTACTGAGACCTGTTCAGGGGCAAGGATTGAGGCCAGCCGTAGATCACAACTTGCTTAGGCCAAAAATGGCTTCTCTTATGTCAAAAAGACATGCCTGGTTTTCTTTCTCCAGGGACCCCCTACCTTATCTGCTTACAATTTTAATATTTTATTCAACATCATACATCCAAAATGAAATGTTATATTAGTTTTATCATGATTCATTTTTTTTGGATTTAGTCTTTGAAATTCCATATGTATTTTACACTTACAGCACATGTCTATTCTGGCCAACCACATTTCAAGTGCTTAGTAGCCATATGTACCTACTGGCTACCAATATTGGATAGCACAGACTATAGAACAGTGACTTTCAAATATTTTTGAACAGAGTAAGAAACACATACACACTATAAAAATTAGGCAAAGCTTTAATGAAATAATTATCATATTGTGAATCTTGCCCTCTGATATTTTCTATTTAGTTCTATTTAATATTTTAAAAAATAGTGGTCACGACCCATTAAATTGCTTTTATGACCACCTGTGGGCACGGCTGACATGGAAACCATTGATATGGAAAACCTGTACAGTAAGTCCCCTACATACGAATGAGTTCCATTCTGAGAGCACGTTCGTAAGTCCAATTTGTTCACAAGTCTAACAAAGTTAGCCTAGGTACCCAACTAACACAATCGGCTATATAGTATTGTACTGTAATAGGTTTGTATTACTTTTCACACAAATAATACATAAAAAACAAACAAAAAATAGAAGATTTTTAATCTTACAGTACAGTACCCTGAAAAGTACAGTAGTGTAGTACAACAGCCAGCATACGGGGGCACATTTGCGTCTTTGAAATCTTGCAACTTGAAGGTTTGTATGTAGGGGAGTTACTGTAGAGTTATGTCTTGAATGAGAGGTTAAAGGGATAGGCTCTAGTGTTAATGCTTAGGGCAGAAATTACCTTAAATTGCCCTGGGTCTTTACAAGGGCAAAAGGCAAGAGATAAGTTATTTGTTTCTGTTTCTCTTTGCATTTTGCTTGTGAACTTCCTTTTTATGAGGCACTGAGGACAAATTCTAGTGTGATTGGTTTTAAGAGCTGCAGGATAAATTTTTCTCTCTTTCTCATAATTGAATTCATATAAGGTAAATGTGTGTGCATTGAAATACACTGGATACAATATATGTTCAACTGATTTATATATATATTATATTTCTATATATGTATAAAATCTTACAGGATCCAAGAGGGCCACTCTGAAGTTGTATGTAACTTTAAAATGTTGTTTATTATCTTCCAAAAGGTCTTTGTTTCAACAAAGCTAAGAGGGCTTCCCTGGTGGCGCAGAGGTTGAGAGTCCGCCTGCCGGTGCAGGGGATATGGGTTCGTGCCCCGTTCCGGGAGGATCCCACATGCCGCTGAGCCTGTGCGTCCGGAGCCTGTGCTCCGCAACGGGAGAGGCCACAACAGTGAGAAGCCCGTGTACCGCAAAAAAAAAACAAAAAAAACAAAGCTAAGAAATCACATTGGTCTAGTGTGTTTATAATACTTTAGGGAAGGAAAAAAAATCCTTTCCTTCTTAGGTTCTGTTCATGGGGCCTGCAAATTAGACTGACAAAAAACAGATTAACAGGAGAAGAGGTGAACAGATTTTACTTGATGTTAATATTTTAATTCTTTTTAAAACATGCACAGAGGCCTTCTTAGAAAAGAAATGAAGAGTGAAAGAGGTGGTTACTTCTGGGCAGTTTATATACCATTTTAACAAGGCAATACATTTGTGGAGAAGTGACAAGGCAAAGGAAAAGGGGTTTGGGCTTTTAGGGGTAGTAAATTGTGGGAAGGTAAATATGTGGGGGAACTAACGGAAGATAAGTGTTACTTTAGTAAAGTTTTTTTGTAGTAAAAACCCATTTTCATGCTGAAGTTCTATCTCCAGTGATAATGGTTGTTTCACCTTCTGGTATAGAAGAGGGGAGGGGTAGACTTTCACAAAGGGAAATTTATGTTCTACTTTTATGTAAATGGGGGGGAGACCTAGGAGCTCTTTCTGAGTTTGCTGCTTCTTAATTGCTTTCAACTCCAAACAATCCTTATGCCAAAGTGGCATATTTTGTGTGCCATGTTCTGATTCTCTTTAAGACACACAGGGATATCTCACTAGTCTTGTAATCTTAATTACTTGAATCAGTTCTGAAAAGCCAAAAGGAGTAAGAAAGGTCTCTAAGGAAGCCAAATAAATGTCTTGACTACTGTCTGGGACCCATATTTGAAGCCTGTTCATTCTTTGAAAACAGTGCTAAAAAGCCTGTGACTGACCAGAAGCAAAAACTTGATAGAAGTTTTTGGGTGGTGGCATGCTCCTTGGCAGCGGGGGTCATATTTGAAAACCATCTGAGGAAAAGGGAGAAGACAGTTGCTATGGGAACAGGTTTGGGGGTTCCTGACCTGGCCACAACCCCTTCCTTGGAAGCACCCCAGGATCCCTGCTGAAAGTGTGGAACCCAGGGCTCCCATGCTGATTCCAGGTGCCTTTTTTCTCCTGGTCACAGCTGATTGGACTAGAGGTTGACACCTGACTATAGTTTAGCCAAATAGAGTCTTTGTTTCTTGAGACTCTGCATAAAGGGAAATGGAAAGCAGCCATGTTGGAGCTGTTAATGGCATGGGAATGCATGGGCCAACATTGGTATCATGGTGAAACTGCACAATGCAGATTGGGACTTGAACCCACTGTCCTTTAATCGAGATCACATACCTGTCTCAGGACTTACAGAAGCTCGAGTTCTTCATGTCTCATTGCAGAAAGAATTCAGTGAAAGACAAAGTGATAGGTAAGAAGTTGATTTATTTAGAGAGAGAACACCTTTTGTGGACAGAATGCGGTCTGTCTCAAAAGGTGAAAATGGCCTTGGGAGAAACACACTCCACAAAGAGTGTGGGCTATCTCAGAAGGCAAGGGGCCCTGAAATATGGGGTGGTTAGTTTTTATGGGCTGGGTAACAAGTGGGAGGATTATTCCAAGTATTTTGGGGAAGGGGCGGAGATTTCCAGGAATTGGGCCACTGGCACTTTGTTTTTTTTTTTGGCCGCATCAGGTCTTTAGTTGCGGCACGTGGGATCTTCATTGTGGCATGTGAGATCTTCATTGTGGCATGTGGGATCTTTTGTTGCGGCATGCAGGCTCTTTGCTGTGGCACGCGGGCTTCTCTCTAGTTGTAGCATGTGGGTTTTCTCGCTCGTACTGCACGGGTTCCAGAGCAGGTGAGCTCTGTAGTTGTGGTGCACAGGCTTAGTTTCCCTGTGGCTTGTGGGATCTTAGTTCCCCGACCAGGGATCGAACCCACATCCCCTGCATTTCAGGATGGATTCTTTACCACTGGTGGTCCACCGCCCACTTTTTGATCTTTGATGGTCAGCCCCAGAATTGTCATGGCGCTGGTGTCATTTAGCATGCTAACGTATTACAATGAGCTTATAATGAGGCTCAAGATCCACTGGAAGTCCAGTCTTCCACCATCTTGGACCTAACCGGTTCTAACCAGTCTTTGTCATATCCTCAGCGACTCTGTAATTCTTTTAAAGGATGTGCCCTGGGCTTCCCTGGTGGTGCAGTGGTTAAGAATCCACCTGCCAAGGCAGGGGACATGGGTTCGAGCCCTGGTCCAGGAAGATCCCACATGCTGCAGAGCAACTAAGCCCGTGCGCCACAACTACTGAGCCTGCACTCTAGAGCCCGTGCTCCGCAACAAGAGAAGCCACCGCAATGAAGACACCCACGCTCTGCAACACCCGTTCACCACAACAGAGTGGCTTCTGCTCACCACAACTAGAGAAAGCCCGTGCACAGCAACGAAGACCCAACACAGCCAAAAAAAAAAAAGGTTGTGCCCTGCCCCTTCACTCCTGTTTCAATGGCAAACTAAAGCCCAGATGGGCTTAAGTTATGGGGGAGCAGGAGAGCAAAACTTGCAGAGGAAGCTGATTTGCAGAGCAATTTAAATTTATTTATTTATTTATTTATGGCTGCGTTGGGTCTTCTTTGCTGCACGTGATCTTTCTTTAGTTGCGTCGAGCAGGGGCTACTCTTTGTTGCGGTGCTCTGGCTTCTCATTGTGGTGGCTTCTTTTGTTGCGAAGCATGGGTTTTAGAGTGCAGGTTCAGTAGTTATGGCACGAGGGCTCTAGAGCACAGGCTCAGTAGTTGTGGCGCACGGGCATAGTTGCTCTGCGGCATGTGGGATCTTACCGGACCGGGGCTCGAAACTGTGTCCCCTGTACTGGCAGGTGGATTCTTAACCACTGAGCCACGAGGGAAGTCCCTGCAGAGCAATTTAAAGGGTAGAAAGAAGCCAAGAGGACAGAGCCGTATGGGCCAACAACTTTCTGGGTCCTGTGAAGGTAGCCCAGTGGTTCTTTATGGAAAATGATTTTGTCCCTCCCCTCCCCAAGGGGATATTTGGCAATGTTTGGAATCATTTTTGATTATTACAACTGGACTGGGCGAAGGGGCTGCTACTGGCAACTAGTGGGGATGTTGCAGGAGAAGCGGGGAGTGAGGGAATGGTCATGTCCAAGGTCTCTGGGGAGTTCTCGGGATGGGCCACTGAGTGAGGGTCCTTGGCTTCACACAGAAAAGAATTCAAGAGCAGGAGCCAAAGTAAAATGAAAGCAAGTTTATTTGGAGAGATACACATTCCATAGGCGGAACTGGGACCCTCTCAGAAGGTGAGAGTGCCCCGGGGGTGTGGGAGTGGTTAGTGTTTATGGGCTTGGTAATTTCATATGCTAACAGGTAGGAAGAATATTGTTTGGGGGAAGGGGCTGGGATTTCCAGTTATTGGGCCACTGCTCGCTTTTTGGCCTTTTATGGTCAGCCTTGGAACTGTCATGGTGCCTGTCAGCACACTGGTGGGTGTGTCATTAGTATGCTAATATATTACAATAAGCATATAATGAGGCTCAAGGTCAACTGGAAGTCAGATCTTTCGCCATCTTGGGTGTAGCTGGTTCTAAGCAGTTTTTTTTTTTTTTGTCGCATCCAGTTTTTCTCAACGGCTGTGTCTGACTCCCCATTCTTTTAGCAGTTGTGCCCTGCCTGCTTCCTTCTTGTCTCAGGGAGAAGCCAGGGATGCTGTTTAAATGTTCTATCCTTTGTTTGGGGATGCAGAACAGCTTCCAAAACAAAGAACAGTCCAGCCCAAAGTGTCAGTAGTGCTTAGCTGAGAATCCCTGAGGCAGCTTTATTTTTTTTTTTCTGGGTCCTTAAAATATATTCCACCTTTTTAATAATTTAAAAAATTTTTATTTTATTTTTTAGCCTCATCACAGGGTATGCCGGATCTAGTTTCCCAACCAGAGTTCTAACCCGTGCCCCCTGCAGTGGGAGTGCAGAGTCTTGACCACTGGACCACCAGGGAAGTCTCTACATTCCACCTTTTTAAACCGATCCTGAGTATATTCTCCTTCTCCTTCTCTCTCTCATAATAATACTAGCTAACATTTACTGAATGCTTACTATGTGCCAGCACCACGTTAAGCACTTTCCAGAGATGATCATATTTAATTTTCAAAACAAACGTTTTGAGGCAGGAATATTATTCACTCACTTTATAGGTGGAGAAAGTGAGGCACATAGACTTGGTTATTCTGCCCAAGCTTGCCTTGAATCCAGTCGAGGTCATGAATCCAGAAAGTTTGACTTCAGAGCTTAAGCTCTTAACTATTATGTATGGAGACTAAGGCCAAAAAAGTTATACATAAAAAGCAATCATAAGAACTCAAAAGGCTAGTAGCTTTGGGAGCGGAGCATTTAATTTAGAAGTTTCAGCTTCTCAAGAGCAACAGAAAATAATGTCACCTTAGAATACAATAATCAAAATAATTACCGTTTTTCCAGTGTTTACTGTGTTCAGTACTTCTGTGCTTTGTGAAAGTGAGCTTAGGAGACTGGTTTTATTATTATCCCTATTTTACAGATGAGGAAACCAAGGTACAGAGTAGTGAAGTAAATGTCACAAAGTGACAGCTGAGATTTCATCCCAGGTGGTCGACTCAAAATCTGTGCATTTTCCAATCATGTTAGGCTACCTTGTAGTACAAGCAAGAAGAAACATTTACAGTGTCGAATGTAAGTCAAGACTCTTTTATTTTATTTCATTTATTTATTTTTTTAATAAATTTATTTATTTTATTTATTTATTTTAGGCTGCATTGCATCTTTGTTGCTGCGCATGGGCTTTCTCTAGTTGCGGCGAGCGGGGGCTCCTCTTCGTTGCTGTGCACGGGCTTCTCACTGCAGTGGCTTCTCTTGTTGTGGAGCACGGGCTCTAGGAAAAACAAAGGTGCATGGAAATACATTCCCACAAAATTACTGGTGCCTATAATTGTACTTTGTTGATGTGTGTCCCCATTTTGATAGCATATGGAAATTTTGCTCTAAATTTACCTGCATAGAAAGTCTAAGATCAAACACACACTGTGTGATTTAGAAGTGGCTATTCTAGCAGCTATTTCAATTATGTCACAGAGTTTGAAGTTGGAACTACAGGAGTTCTATAGAACTGTGCTTCCTTTCCGGTGGGTGCAGATGGGTGACATATTCATTTTTGAGGATAAAGAGGATTTCATAGGATATTTTTAGCCAGGAAAAAAAAGGCTCTAGGTAAAAAGTTCAGGGTCTTCATTCTGGGAAATTTTATTTAACATATGGTCTTATGGCATTATGTTTTTCTGTTGTGTAAGATTTTTCACTGAATATTGTGGGTATTTTCTAGCAGAATGAGAGGACAGTTGTTAGGTCACTAAGTTCAACCCAACTACATCTCAAAAAGAATATGCCATCTGTGCCAACTAAATAGAGGTCACTATTGTAAATTGGGTTTTTCATTTCTTAAATCATGTGGATTTGTGTATGTGTGTATTGGGACATGTATGTGTGCAATATAAAATACAATATATATTTTAAAGAGTATACACATTTCTACATAGTTTTGTCAGATACATTTAAACCTAATTTGCTATAAATTTAAGTATGCAAGTCAATGCTTGTGGTGTAAATAACATTATTGTAAATCAATCTTTCTGGTCTTTATTTTTTTTTTTTAATGTGTGTGTGTGAGTGAGTGTATTAATCTTGGATTATATTATTCTACAACTTTTTTCCCCACAGTATATTATCTGCATCTTTCCAAACCAATTAATGTATATTTACAACATTATTATTATTATTATTATTATTATTTTTTGCGGTACGCGGGCCTCTCACTGCTGTGGCCTCTCCCGTTGCAGAGCACAGGCTCTGGACGCGCAGGCCCAGCAGCCATGGCCCACGGGCTCAGCCGCTCCACGGCATGTGGGATTTTCCCAGACCGGGGCACGAACCTGCGTCCCCTGCATCGGCAGGCGGACTCCCAACCACTGCGCCACCAGGGAAGCCCTGCAACATTATTATTAATGACTATGTAGTATTCCACTGTAGAGGTGTGTGTATTAAGATTCATTTAGCCAGCTGAGTATTGATGGAAATTTGGGTTGTTTCCAGTTTTTTAGGGGAGGGGGTTATTGTTATTGCCAGTGAACCAATAGATGTCTTTGTGTATGTCTTTGGATTTTTGTGCCAGTGAATTTATAGGATAAATTCTTCTAAATTTCCAGTCAGTCAGGTTTTTAGAAGCAGTTAATGAGTTCTGGTTTGGTCAAGTTAAGGTCAAGGTGCCAAAGGCCAAAGCTCACTATGGATTCTCCCAGATCATTAGTAACACAGGTTAGGACTTGAAGAAAAGTGACAACTACAGATTGCCGAAAGCAGAGCTATGAGAACTTTAAGTCTTCATTATGATTTAAGATAATAAACTATGCTTCGAATCTAAATAAAGATATACTAGACACATTAATTATAAAAGGTTCTCAGTGTACTGTGAATGTGTATATACAGCACAGAAAAACAATTCCATCTTAAATTTACTGTAAAACTAATACATTATCTATGATAAATATTAATTAAACATCCAAATTTACCAAGTGTCAATGCCCTTTGGCTAAAGACCACCAGGAACACATTTGCAGTTGAACAAATTGGGATTAGTATTCATCGCAGTGAGGGGGGAAAGGCACTATGGGAGCTGTGGGTATCTCAGTAAGAAGGTTTTAAAAAGGACTTAGTATGGGATTTGGACTTAGGTTGGGTGATTTGGGGAGGGTTTAAAGAACTGGGACTTTGCTCTGGACTGGATACTGGCAGGAAGTGGGAGTAATTCTATGACTGGGCATCTTAATAAATCTTATCCAAAGGGAGAAAAGGCTGATTGAGCTCATTTGGGAAATTGGTAAAGAAGCAGCAGCCCCTCAAATTAGACAGGGTAGGGGAATTTTGGTCATGTTTGTGGTTTGGACAGTGTTCATGTTTGGATTGTGTTCCATTGTCTTGCTCCCCTGTGGTCTCAGAGTGGCCTTGTCTGATATTGATGTTCTGTGCAATTGTTTATCTTCAACAGGAGAACACCAAGCCCTAGCTGTGAGTGCCAGCAGGACGGCTCATAGCAACACCAAGGCCAAGCTGATAGTAAGTACCAGCCCAGCTCTTGGGTGTCTGGGCAGCTTCTTTTCTCCTTCTCAGGAGGAAGTTTCCACTATCTTTGCATGGCTAATCCCTACTCAGCTCAAGGGAATTCCCTGCCAGTCCAGTGGTTAGGACTCTGTGCTTTCGCTGCCCGGCATGTGGCAAAAAAAACAAAAACAGATCTCAGTTCAAACCTCATTTCCTAATGTTAGTCTTTCCTCATCCATCCCTCCGCCCTCCCTCCCCTCCCCCCAAAATAAATAGATCAGGTCTTCCTGTCACACAGATGTTAACAACTTCAGCTTCTTTGCAGCACTCATCACAATTGTCATTGCTTAATTATGCCATCAGTTATCCAATACCTGTTTCACCAGCTCACCTGTAGGCCCCATGAGAGCAGGGACCATGTGTGTCTTGTTCACCTCAGTAGATGCTCATAATTAGAATTTGATGAGTGAAAAGTGAATGAGGTAGTGAAGCTTTTAGTGTGTGTGGATTGTACCTCACTCATGTCTGTATTCTAAGAGCTGTAACCGTGCATGGCGCATAGTAGGTATTCAGTAAATATTAGTTTTACGTGTCAACTTGACCGGGCCATGGGATGCCCAAATTGCTGGCTAAATATTTTATCTGGTTATGTCTGTCGGGGTGCTTCTGGAACAGATTAGCTTTCGAATTGGTGAACTAGGTAAAGCAGGTGGCCCTCCCCAGCGTGGTGAGCCTCATCCAATCCACTGAGGGCTTGAATAGAATAAACCAGTGGAGGAAGGTTGAATTAACCCTATCTGACTATTGGAGCTGGGACACTGATCTTCTCCTGCCCTTGGCACTCCTAGATCTCAGGCCTGTGCACCTGGACTAGAATGTATACATCAGCTCTCTGGCTCTGGGGCCTTTGAACTACACCACTGGCTTTCCTGGGTCTTTAGCTTGCAGATGGCAGACTTCTCAGCCCCCATAATCATATAAGCCAGTAACTATAATAAATCTTTCTTTCTTTTTCTTTCTCCCTTCCTTCCTCCCTCCCTCCCTCCCTCCCTCTCTCCCTCTCTTTCTCTCTCTCTCTCTCTCTCTCTCTTTCTTTCTTTCTTTCTTTCTCTCTCCCTCTCCCTCTCTCCCCCCTTCCTTCCTTTCTTTCTCTTTCTTTCTTTCTCTCTTTCTCTCTCTCCTATTGGTTTTTTTTGTCTCAAGAACCCTGACTGATATGTGAATTAATGACCCAGTTCTTTTCCTTTCATTTTATTCTCTCCAAAGAAATCATTCCAGTGGCTTCAAAGTTATCCCAAATAATTGAGTATGTTCAATGCAGATGTAGTTGGTGGCTCAAATGTGTAGAGTGATTAGCCAAAAACCATTTTGAAAAATATTTGACCAGAATTTTCTCGTCTTTGCCTCACACACCTTTTTGTATCTGTCAGAAGCTCTGTACAGTCTCAGGTCAAATAAAGGCCCTCAAGAAACCAGTGATGGCTATCAGAGCTCTGCACACTTCATTGGAAAGCCATAAAAACAATTACTACATCATTAAAACAGAAGCTTTGAAGCAACGTGCACAGCCTTGCCTAGTTGGGCATGAACAGTGTCCTGCATGTGCCAGTGCCTCCCTGTTGGACGCCACCTAGGAAAAGACAAAGTATTGGGAACTGAAATGTCTCCATGGCAGGTGCAAGGATGTCTGGCAAAGAAGACCTGGGTTCCACTCACACCTCCGGTGCCTCTTGGGTGGCATAAACCAGACTCTCTGAGCCTCAGTGTCCCCACTGAAAAATAAAGTATTGAGGATTGATTGCATTAATGCCTTCATTCTTGTTTTTTAAATTAATTAATTAATTAATTAATTTTTTATCTTTGGCTGCATTGGGTCTTCGTTGCTGCACACGGGCTTTCTCCAGTTGCGGCGAGCCGGGGCTACTCTTCGTTACGGTGCGTGGGCTTCTCATTGCAGTGGCTTCTCTTGTTACAGAGCACAGGCTCTAGGCGCACGGACTTAAGTAGTTGTGGCACACGGGCTCAGTAGTTGTGGCTCACGGGCTCTAGAGCACAGGCTCAGTAGTTGTGGCACATGGGCTTAGTTGCTCCGTGGCATGTGGGATCTTCCCAGACCAGGGCTCGAACCTGTGTCCCCTGCATTGGCAGGCGGATTCTTAACCACTTCACCACCACGGAAGTCCCTGCCTTCATTCTTTACCCCTTGTATTAGTTTGCTAGGACTGCCTTAACAAAGTACCACTGGCTGGGTGGCTTAAACAACAGAAATTTATAGTCTTACAGTTCTAGAGGCCAGAAGTCTGAGTTCAAGGTGTTGGCAGAGTTGGTTCCTTCTGAGGGCTGTGAGAGAGAATCTGTTCCAGGCCTCTCTCCTTGGCTTATAGGTGGCATTTTCCACATTTCCTTCCCTGTGTCCTAGTCTGTGTTTAAATTGCTCCCTCTTATAGGGATACTAGTCACATTGGAGTAGGGCCTACCATAAAGACCTCATTTTAACTTAATTATCTCTGTAAAGACTCTATTTGCAAATAATGTCACATTCTGAGGTAGGACTGAATGTCACATTCTGAAGTTAGGACTTCAACATATGAATTTTAAGGAGACACAGTTCAACCAATAACAGCCTTTGCAATTCCTCCTATAAAAGAGGTGGAGTGTATTTCCCATCTTTTGTTTATTTATTTAGTTTTGTTTATTTTTTAATTTATTTTGGCTGCACCGGCTCTTAGTTGCGGCACGCAAGATCTTCCTTGTGGCACGTGGGATCTTTTAGTTGCAGCATGTGGACCTCTTAGTTGTGGCATGTGACCTCTTAGTTGTGGCATGCATGCGGGATCTAGTTTCCTGACCAGGGATCAAACCCGGGCCTCCTGCATTGGGAGTGCTGAGTCTTATCCACTGGACCACCGAGGAAGTCCCTCCCATCTTTTAAATAATCTGTGTGGGCCTTGTGACTTGCTTTAGCCAAAGCAATGTTAGAGGCTATGCAAGCAGAGGTCTGCAAAAGTGTTGGTGCAATTGCCATGTGAAAATTTCCAGGCAAGCCTGCTAGAGGAAGAGAGGCCCATGTTGTGGAGCCTGAGTTGTCCCAGGCATCCCAGCAGAGGCCATCCTAAATCAGCCAATATCAAGCCAAACCCCAGACGTGTCAGTGAGTCCAGCCAAAATCACAAAAGCTGTGTAGATAACTTGCAGTTACCCACAGGCTCGTGAGCAAGGCAGCAAAATCAGATGAGCCTCACCTTGGTTGGCTGAACCCCACGTAAATGTTTATTGCTAAATGTTCTGGGGTTTTTGTGCTTGCTTGTTACTCAGCATCACTGGGGGGAATATATGACTGATACAGGATTGGAAGTACCTACTCACTGAGTTGTGAGGACCTGTGAGAGAGCACATAAGCATTAAATAAGTGGTAGCCATGACATCACAGTGTTTTATAAACGCTTGAGTACTGTGTAGAAGTAAAGAGTCATCAATATACAATAACAGGCTGTGTAATAATAATGATAAGAGAGTTGGCATGAACAAAACTAGTGAACTGGTCCCTGGTTATAAGGTATAAATATGAGCCTACACTCATGCACATAAACCATTCATGTTATTATATGATGTCTGCACTGTGTGGATTCTTAGAGACCACTTATGAGAAAAATGATGCTCAGAGAATCATATCGACTCACTGCAGGTCACATAACTAGTAAGTGGCAGAGCTTCACTACAATTTGAGATATTTATGATTTGTCCAACACTGGAAAACATAGTATTTTCATCATCTCTTCCTAAGGAAGCTGTTGGCTTTAAAAAACAGATGATCATTCATCTCTGGAAATCTTTTGTCTTTGTTTGAAAGTTGAAATGGGGGCAGAAAGGGAGATTAGGCATCCATCCATCCATCCTTCCCTCCATCCCTCCATCCAGTTATCCACTCATTCAACAAGTAATGATTGAGACCCTACTATGCATCAGGACTGTACTAGGCACCCTGCTTCTCTCTGCTTTCCTTCCTCCTGTTGTCCTATTCTTTTTCTCACCAATGTGTCCTCCTTCATTCTCCTTTGTGAAAGTTGACAAGTAGAGGTTAAAAAAAACCTCCTCACTTGTTAGGACAAGTCTGTATAAATTGATGCTGATGGCTTTAGTTCATTTAGGATGTTAACTGCTGTGAGCACAACTGGACACACCTCAGTTTTGTTCTGCATTTTGAAAGACCATCCAGTCTAGTGGTTGAGAGCATAGCAATAAGCGTAAATACTCCACTGTAGCTTTCCAGATGCCCAAATCGGACACTGAATATTACATGTTTCCAAAGTTCACAGTTATTTCCTACCCTTCTCCATCCACTCGTCTCTTTTCACCACTTTTTATCACCCACCATGGGTCAGGCTCTGTATGACTGCACTGAACCTGTGGGTGGACACCAGTTGTGCAATGGTGCACAATTATATAGAGATTATCATATGCCAACACTGTTCTACATGCTGTACATGTGTTAACTCATTTAATCTTCACAACAACCCCGTGAGGTATATACTAGTGTTTTACAGATGAAGAAATTGAGGCACAGGGGAGTTTTTATCCAAGGTCGAATGGATGCATGAATGGTAAGTGGTAGAGCTGGGATTTGCACCCTGGCATCTGGTTCCAGAGCCTGTCTTGGATTCTGCCTCTCTAACCTCTCCTGACGTTACCACTGAAGACCATATCCTCCTCTGGACCACTGTTGGACGATTCTGTGCTGCCAGCATTCTTAAGTGTGCCAAGTGGTAACACTGATGCAGATGTGAAAGGAAGTGCTTTTTTTTATTCCATATATATGTATTAAAAAAATTTTTTTTTTTCTTTTGGCCACACTGCACAGCTTGCAGGATCTCAGTTCCCCGACCAGGGATTGAACCCAGGCCCACGGCAGTGAAAGCACAGAATCCTAACCACTGGACAGCCAGGGAACTCCTGGGAAATGCTTTTTTTCAGAGTAAAACCACTACATATCCTAGCCTAGAATTTGAATCCAGGCCTCCTCCACTCATGGACTCACCTGTCAATCCCACAGCCTTTCCAGTCTCACCTTTCCTCTGAAAGTGATCCTCAGGAGAACATCAACAATTACCCACCTTTAGACTAGAAGACATCAGGGAGAGGAGGAGGAACGATGTCCGAAGACATCTCGTTCAAGCCCCAGCTTCCTCATCTGTGAAATGGGAATAAGTTAACTGAATGGTATAACATTAGGGTCTGACATTTGTTGAGTGCTTCGTGTGTGTAAGCTTTGTGCCAAATGCTTTGCCATTTGCATGCTCCCATTTAATCCTTAAAGCAACATTATGAGTAAGGCAGACTCAGAGTAATTCAGTAACCTGTCCAAAGTTACACAGCTAGTAAGTACGAGGCAGAGCTTGGATTCAGCATCAGGCTGTAGAACTTCAAAGATTTCACTCTAATGCAACACCAGTGGTTCTCACTGGGCCAATACTGCCCCCTAGGGCTCTTTTCAGAAATTTGTGGGGACGATTTTGGTAGTTATGGTGATGGGGAGTTACAAAATCATGACTTTGGTATGATTTGCTTTAGAGGACCAGGAGAGCTAGACATTTAGCGATGTGTGGGGAGTATCTGTCCTGTGTCCTGCTTGACCTGCCAGTACCCTGAGAGAGCTTCTTGTAGGTGAAAAACTCATTTATTGTCATCTGAGCTTGTTTTGCATGTAGAGTATATTTTGCGTAGTTTTAGCATGTTCTGAATTTTCTACAGTATGCATCAAGGGATGGTTGCAGTTTATTTTGCTCAAAATGTTATCCATAGCTGTATACCATTTCCAAAAAAATCACATCACCAATGGAAACGTCGTTCAAGGTATTTGAGGTGCCAGAATCACACCCCTGAATCAGCTTGTATTTTATCTGTTATGCCCACAGCAGCTCTTTATTTATATGCCATCATCAGACTCCGTCACTATGTCTTCTAGCGTTTACATATGTAATTGAGTTTTGAAAATTATACATGTATGTAGGTTATACTATCTCTGAATTTCATTCTGTGATAGTATAAAGGGCACATTACAATATATTTGTTATGAAAGCGTGGGTAGAATGGATCATTGCTCCCAGTTGTTCCTTCTCTCCCGTAATGGAATTACGCATCAGCACACTTTGCCATGTGACTTAGTGGTACTTCTCAGTAGAGTGGGTGGAGAGTATCTATGTGCTTCATTCATTTGCGTCTTAGCCATGAAATTCGCTTTGGCCAATGATACCTCGACAGAAATGGAAGTATGCCAGCCTTGAGCCCCGTGCTCAAAAGGCATCACGTGTTTTCACTCATCCTCTTGTTCTTTTGACATTTGCTGTGAGAAAATGTGTGTCCACTGCTCTGTGGAGAATGGAGAGACCCTTGGAACAGATCTGAGCCTAACCTGGAGCCAAGCTCATGGGGTCCCAGACGAGCTCAGCAGAGCCACAGCCAACCACAGACTCATGAGTAAAAAACATACAGTAAGTCCCCTACCTATGAACCTTCAAGTTGTGAACTTTCAAAGATGTGAACGTGTGTTCACATGTCCAGTCACATAAGTTAGTTCACGTGTCTGGCGTACATTGTCACACGAGTGCATCCTCTACTAGTGGTTGTGCTTTTGTATACTTTACAGTACTGTATAGAGTACAGTAGTACAGTATCTTTATTTCAAGCCCAGGATGTGTGAGTGACATTGCAGCTTGCCTTCCATCTCCTATTGTTGGCGATCCTTCAGCTCTACCATCTCCTACCGCCTCTCCCTCCTCCAGTCAGTAACTTCTTCTTGCCTGTTCACTTGATGCCTGCCCCTGTATGCCAGCTGTTGTACTGTACTACTGTACTTTTCAAGGTACTGTACTATAAGATTTAAAATGTTCTATTTTTTGTGTTTGTTTTTTATGTATTATTTGTGTGAAAAGTATTATAACCTATTACAGTACAGTACTATATAGCTGACTGTGTTAGTTGCGTAGCTAGGCTAACTTTGCTGGACTTATGAACAAATTGGACTTATGAACGCACTCTCAGAACAGAACTCGTTTGTGTGCAGGGGACTTACTGTAAGTTTTTTTTCCTTGTAAGTCATTGAGATTTTGAGATTGTTATGCACCAGATACTGACTGATACAAAGAGATGTTGGGTCTGATAAGATTGATAAACATTTTATTCTACTATTCCTTCTGTACGTAAAGTGGTTAGCTCAGGTCTTGGAATACACAGAGTGAACGCTTTCCAATAGGAGTTCTATTAACGTTGACGAATGGCCAGATGATTTTCTGATACCATGTTAAAGGGGATTATGGACACACAGCTTTTTAAATCCTTAGGTTTAGGGACTCTGCAATGACTTTTTTTTTTTTTTTTTGGTACGCGGGCCTCTCACTGTTGTGGCCTCTCCCGTTGCGGAGCACAGGCTCCGGACACGCAGGCTCAGTGGTCATGGCTCACAGGCCCAGCCACTCCGCGGCATGTGGGATCTTGCCGGACCGGGGCACGAACCCGTGTCCCCTGCATTGGCAGGCGGACTCTCAACCACTGTGCCACCAGGGAAGCCCTGCAATTACTATTGAACTCTCCGACCACCATGGTAAGTGCTGGTGCTCTGAGAGGGTGTAAATTCACCAAGTGAGCAGGTTGGAGATAATTGATGAGTTCTCTTCTTTAAAGGGTGATCTGGCACCATGGAAGCAACAAGCATATTCAGCTTTGTGACTGTGGATTATAATTACCAAGTTATTAACCAGAGCATTATGTGAAAGATTGATGGTTCTTGCTCAATGTAATGTGTCCTTTAAATGCTACATAATAAGTTAAATGCAAGGAATAAATAAGTTCTATGGCTTATTTATGGGGTAATTATGGGATATTTTCAGCTCATAAACTAGGGCATCTGTAGAAACCCAGTGCTGTGGAGGTGAAAGAGCCCTGAATTAGAAATAAGGAGGATTCTCTGTCACCTGCCAGCTAGTGACCTTGAACAGGTAATGTCTTTGCTGTGAGCCCCAGTTTCTTCCGTTTGGAAAATTGAGGGGTGTGTGTGCATAAAAATACCCATCTCATAGAGAGGTTGTGAGGAATCATTGTCAATGACATGATTATATAAGGTGCTGAGCTCCGTGCCTGACATGTATTAAGTGGTTACAAATGTTAACTATCATTATACCATCATATTTGAAATATCAGATTTGGCTCTTCTAGTAAGAGTTTTCCTATTTTATGTTTTAGTCAATAAGAAATTGGTACAGTTTACAATAGACCATCAATGAATTCATATTAAAAAAATCCTTTAATTATCCTTCTCTGCTTAAAAAATTATCAGAGACTTGAGTAAGTTCTGACACGAATAAAGGAGAAAATGTATATCATCCAACTAACCCACCATCTAAATATAACTACTGTTAACATTTTAATGTGGGCTCCTAGTCTTTTTTTTTAAACCCATGTATAGAATTTCTTTTTAAAATCTGAAATTGGAATCATGCTGTACATGCTGATTTGCCACCTGCTTTTGAGATGTTTCCAATGTCATTAAATATTCTCCTAAAACACACTTTTTAATGACTGCAGAGTAGGGTGTTCTTGAGGAATATTGTCTAAGTGGAAGAGTTATTCGCAGAAGCCTACTTAGCCCATTCACTTAAATTATACTTTCAGACGTTCTGAAATCTTCATTTCAAATTGGTCTTAAACGGGCCAGGGCTCGGCTTTAGGATTCCTCTCTACCCCCTCCTTCCTCCCCAGCTTCCCCCAGGTTTTCTGTCAAGTAGTTAATGATTGTACTAGGCACTAATTCAGTAGGGGAGCTCTCAGTCTAAAATGTCGCTGAAAGGAATTGTCGTTCAAATAATCATCCTTCCATTTCTCTGCTCAGCTGAATTTTTTTTTTTTTTTAATTGGGTTCACTCTTAAAGTAAGGTCCATCTACAGGTAAGACTTCTCTACTAGCCTTCTTAAATTACCTTACTTGCTGCTAACTAGCACTTTTTCTCTGAATAACCAGAAGAAATAGTTCTTTCTGTCCCCTGTACCTCCCACAATCCTTTTGGGTCATTTATTGTCTCCTAATGGTAGTATTTGAGTTGATTTTTGGTGATGTGTACATAAACATTAAAAAAAATTAATACTTATGTACTTACCTTAATGTAGATTAGAAATATTATGACATGTAATATGTATATAATATATATGGTATGTAGTTTCTCATATATATGACATGTAATTTATCATATACATGTTGCAGGAAGGGGGACCCCTTCCAGGTCCCGAGAGTGGCCTTTTTCTAACACTCAGAAATGAATTGTCTGAGGAGACACATGTGCTGACGAAGCAGGAGACTTTATTGGGAAGAGGCACCCAGGTGGAGAGCAGCAGGGTAAGGGAACCCAGGAGAACTGCTCTGCCACGTGGCTTGCAGTCTCGGGTTTTACGGTAATGGGGTTAGTTTCCGGGTTGTCTCTGGCTAATCATTCTGACTCAGGGTCCTTCCTGGTGGCGCGCGCATCACTCAGCTAAGATGGATTCTAGCGAGAAGGATTCTGGGAGGTTGGCAGGACATATGGGCTGGCGTCTCCTCTCTCCTTTTGACCTTTTGCGAATTCTTCCGTTTGGTGGTAGCTTGTTGGTTCCGCATTCCTTACCAGGACCTCCTGTTGTAAGATAACTCATGCCAGTGGTTACTGTTGGGTCTGGCCAGGGCAGGCAGTTTTGGTCAGTGTTTCCCCAACATATATGTTATGTAATATAGTGTGTCTATATCTCTTGTAAATCAACCTCGAGATGTCATATTATTGCTTAAGGTGTGGCAGAATTTACTGAAGCACAAAATTCACTTATGTGAAAATAACATGGCAAAAGGTCAGAGATGGTATGGGGATTTTGGTAAACTTGGTGATTGCTATTTTGACAACTGTCATTTGGTATTATAGTTGACAGTGGGTAAATGTTGTCCTGGTTCAAGCCACCATCATCTGCCTGGACTTCTAAAGCCCCTTCCTAACAGATCTCTCTGCTTTCACTCTTGCCCTCCTCCCATCTGTTCTCTATACAACAGCCAACGTTATTTTTTTCAAGACAGATTGAAGAACTCTCCTCATTAATGTCTGTGAAAGACTTCCCATTGTTCTTAAAAATCAAAATCCTTAACATTTGATTCTCACAACAAGGGTGTGAGTTAGGTGTTACTATTCTTTTACAGATAAGGAAGGAGAAAGAGTAAGTGACCGGCTTAAGGTCACATAGCTAATAAGTAGTAGAGGAAGGATTCAAACCCAAGTCTGGGTTTCCGTTTAAGACATCTTCCAGTGCAGGTGGCTGCAAGACGCCCTTTGCCCAGTCAGTCAGAGGAAGACAGGTATGTCAGCTGGTGGTGTTTGGTTGGGAGTCAGTGAAGCAACACGACTCAGACTGGCTTAAGCAAAGGAGGGACTTTATTGGCTGAAGTAACTAAAAGGTCAGCGTATGGCTGGATCCAGGTGCATCGTTCTCTCTCTCTCCATCTCTGTGTTCTGCTTTCTTTGAGTCGATCCCATTCACAGACTAGTATTCCCTTTATAGTCTTACAGTGACTGCCAGCAGTTCCCAGGAGTATGTACTTTTGTTTCATGTCTACACACAACAGGAAAAGTAGGACAGTCTTCGTCCCAGCATACCCAGCAAAAGCCTCACTGAGTCTCATGGGCTCACATGATTATCCCTGAGCCAGTCATTTTGACCAGAGGGATTTTTTTTTTTTTTTTTTTTTGGTACGCGGGCCTCTCCCTGCTGTGGCCTCTCCCGTTGCGGAGCACAGGCTCCAGACGCGCAGGCTCAGCGGCCATGGCTCACGGGCCCAGCCGCTCCGCGGCATGTGGAATCCTCCTGGACCGGGGCACGAACCCATATCCCCTGCATCGGCAGGCGGACTCTCAACCACTGCACCACCAGGGAAGCCCTGACCAGAGGGATTTAATGTTTAATGTGCTCATTGAATTGGACCTGGGTGGTATGTTCTGACCCTGGGCTAGGGATGGAGCCCCACCTGTAACACATTGGATGAGAACACAAAGGTGGTATTCCTCAGAGATAATTCAGGATCCTTTGCTAGGAGAAGAGTGAATGAATGGATGCAGGTTGGCAAAAACTACAGATGTCCAACCTAGGGACATGACTGTGAGTATTAGTGTGGGCAATTCAAAGATGTGTAGCAAAGAGGAGCACTAGGTAGGAAAGGAGAGAAGTGAGTGGGTTTTGTACCTTTGGAAGATGGCCACATGGGATGATGGTGAGTGGTTGCATAGGGTGATGGTTTTGTCCCTGAGCAGAAGCAAAGCTTAGTTCCCCACTTGGTCCCCATTCCTTTAAGGCTCCTGTAGTGGTCAGATTTCACATACTCAGGTTAAGTGCAAACAACAGTTCAGATTTAGGGGAGTGAGAGGAAGGTGGTAGTCTGTTTCCAGAGATGTTTTTTAATCCCTTTAAAATGAACATTTATTGTTCTTTTCTAGTTACAGAAATAAAACATATTCATAAAAAGGGAAATACAGGAAACACTTGGTAGGTACACAATAATTATGAAGTGATTGAAGGAATAAGAATAAAAATTACCCATAATTTTGTAGCTCAGAGGTAACCTCTTTAACATTTTTTTCTGACCTTTTTCTATGCGTGTGGATATACTGGTTGTATATAATGCATATGCATACACACAGGTATTTTAAACAAAATTTTGGACCTTACATACAGTACTCTTTAGAATTAGTCGTGTTCTTCTTTCCCCCCTACTTCAGCAGTGCATCACAGACAATTTCTGTGCATTAAATGGTTTTGAAAAATAGGAATTTTAATGACTCCATAGTGTTCCTGTATATGTACATAGTGTAATTAACCAGTGCCCTGTTATTGGACATTGGTAGTTTGAAAATTTCCCGTATTATAAATAATAAGGCAAACATCCACATGCACAAACATCTCTATTAATTTGTCTCAAGCACAGTATTAAAATTTGTAATACCCGTCACCAATTTGCTTGAGGGCTTTTGTTTAAAAACGTACTTAAAATATTCTAAAGTTAGAAAAGGGTATCAGGGTAAATAGTGAATAAATCCTAGCTGCTTCCCCTTCCACCCCCTAAAGGTACTTGCTGCTGGTAATCGAAACATTTTCTTGAAGACCTTTCTCCATGTGCACCCACATCAAGCATACACCCAGGTTTGTTTTAATGTCTTTTCCAACCTTCCTAATCCACTTTCTGTCTCCATGGAGTTGCCTATTCTGGACATTTCATATAAATGGAATCATACACTATGTGGTCTTTTTTTTCTTTGCGGTACGCGAGCCTCTCACTGCTGCGGCCTCTCCCGTCGCGGAGCACAGGCCCCAGACGCGCAGGCTCAGCGGCCACAGCCCATGCCCCCAGCCACTCTGCGGCACGTAGGTTCCTCCCGGACCGGGGCACGAACCTGCGTCCCCTGTATCGGCAGGCGGACTCTCAACTACTGCGCCACCAGGGAAGCCCTCTATGTGGTCTTTTGTCTGGTTTCTTTCCCTTGGGATAATGTTTTGAGGTTCATCTATGTTGTAGCCTGTATCAGTACTGTATTCATTTTTATGGCTGAACCGTATTCCATTGCATGCTTCTACTACATTTGTTTATTCACTCATTAATGGGCACTTGGGTTGTTCCCACACTTTGGCTTTTATACGTAATGCTGCTATGCACATTCATGTACAAGTGGATATACTTAAGAACTGTCCCATTGGAGACGAGACTTCTTTGATGTGGGTATTGGACAAGATGCTTTCCTGGACCACTCAGTGTTCCAGGGTGTTATGGGCTGAATTGTGTCTCCTCCCAAATCCATACGTTGAAGTCCTAACCCCCAGTACCTCAGAATGTGACTGTACTTGAGATAGCATCTTGTGGAGGTAATTGAGGTTAAATGAGGTCATTAAGGTGGGCCCTCATCCAATGTGACTGTTGTCTCTCTATTTTTAAGAAGAGATTAGTACACAGACAGGTATAGAGAGAAGACCTTGAATTTGGACTTCCAGCCTCCAGAACTGTGAGAAAAATTTCTTTTGGTTAAGCCACCCAGTCTGTGGTACTTTGTAATAGCAGCCGTAGCAAACTAAATTGACAGGCTAGGTAGGGGAAGTTCCCATAGGGACCTACTGACTCCTGCTGGTCTAGACTGTGGAATACTTGAGTATTATTTAAAACGAGATCATCAGGTCATAAGAGGGTAATGCTGATTACAAAAGAATGTATTGCTCATGGGGGAATTTCAAGGAAAGATTGGGAAGATGCTGTTTTGAGATGGGGCTTTCCTTTAAATTGTCTTAATGTATTTCACGTACTCTAGCCCTGAATTTGGCAATGAGTGTGTGTGTGTATGTGTTTTCAAGACACAGGGAAAGGGTGGGAAGAAGGGGCTGAAGAAAACAGATCAGACTCCTTTCTACGCGTTGCCTTTAATTAGGGAGAATGACACAACTGGGGGTTTTTATGGCTGGATGTCTATTCGAACTTGACTGGACACCACTCATCTCTGAAAGCCATCCTGAGTTGGCTTCAGCACTCTCCCTGGAATAGCAAGAGCATCAGCAGGAGCTTTTGCAGATCAGGCCGACTCTGTCTCCCTGACAATAAGATCATCCTAGCTGGACCCAGGTACTGCTTAACCAAGTTATATACAGAATAATTTAAAGCCTCAGCACTCTGGATTTGGGAATCAGCTGAAGGAATGACAGCTGAAGGGCTGATTTATGCCTTATTTGTCTTGTGGGGGTAATGGGAAGAGTAATTGAGCACATGAGTCTGGGACAAAATTGGTATGAAGACATATAGGAGAGGATTGTTAAATTCCCTGAATATGATGATGTTAAAGACTTGTCTTCATCATCTGGACAATATTTTGATATCCATTCTGGTTACTTCTGGTAAAAAATTTTATTCTATGTATAAAATGCTTCATGCAAGGGCATTTAGGGCCTTCTGAAGATCTATTTATCCACTCATCAGTAATCAACCCACCCATGTATCCATCTACCCATCCATCAGTTCACCCACCTATCCATTCACTCACCCATCTATTCACCCACATATCCCACATATTCACCCATCCACACATTTACTCATCCATCTACCCACCCATCCATCCATTCACCCACCTTCTTAATATCTCTTCAATCTAGTGACTTTTCTCCATCCCAGTTTTCTTCCCTGCATGTCTAAAATAGCCCCCTCACTGGTCTCCTTGCCTCCAGCCTTTCTCGCATCTTTTGTCCACATTGCAGCCTGAATGATCTTTCTACACTTCAGTTTCCTCATCTGTAAAAGCAAGGAAATAATATTTATTTCTCTGGATTATTGTAAATGAGATCATCATTTATTCATCCAACCGTGATTTATTGAGCTTCTGCTTCATGTGCCAGTCTCCATTGTAGGCACTGGAGATGCAGCAGCAAACAAGACAAGCAGGTCCTGCCCTTGGGAAACTTTCTTCTAGTGGGAGAAGCAGGCAGTAATTGCACAATCCAACAATTACGTGATGCAATTTCAGATAATGACAAATGTTTAGAAGAAAAATGGTGATGTCCACGAAATGCTTAGCACCATGTCTAGCACATATAGATGTTTATTTTTAAATTTTCTTTTAATTAATTTTTATGGGAGTATAGTTGCTTTACAATGTTGTGTTAGTTTCTGCTGTACAGCAGAGTGAATCAGCTATACGTATACATATATCCCCTCTTGTTTGGATTTCCTTCCCATTTAGGTCACCACAGAGCATTGAGTAGAGATCCCTGTGCTATACAGTAGGTTCTCATTAGTTATCTATTTTGTACACAGTAGTGTATATATGTCAATCCCAATCTCTCAATTCATCCCACCCCCCTTCCCCCCCCCATATCCATACGTCTGTTCTCTACGTCTGTGCCTCTATTTCTGCTTTGTAAATAAGTTCGTCTGTATCATTTTTCTAGATAACCACATATAAGCGATATTATACTGTATTTGTTTTTCTCTTTCTTTTTTTTTTTTTTTTTTTTTTTTTTGTGGTACGCGGGCCTCTCGCTGCTGTGGCCTCTCCCGTTGCAGAGCACAGGCTCCAGACGCGCAGGCTCAGCGGCCATGGCTCACGGGCCCAGCCGCTCCGCGGCATGTGGAATCCTCCTGGACCGGGGCACGAACCCGTATCCCCTGCATCGGCAGGCGGACTCTCAACCACTGCACCACCAGGGAAGCCCCTGTTTTTCTCTTTCTGATTTACTTTACTCTGTATGGCAGCCTCTAGGTCTGTCCACGTCTCTGCAAACTGCACAATTTCGTTCCTTTTTACGGCTGAGTAATATCACATTGTATATATGTACCACATCTTCTGTATCCATTCTTCTTTTGATGGACATTTAGGTTACTTCCATGTCCTGGCTATTGTAAATAGTGCTGCAATGAGCATTGGGGTGCATGTATCTTTTTGAATTATGGTTTTCTCCGGGTATATGCCCAGGAGTTGGATTGGTGGGTCATATGGTAGTTCTACTTTTAGTGTTTTAAGGAATAGTTCTACTTTTAGTGTCTTAAGGAATAGATGTTTAATTAATGGTAGTTGTCATATTAACTAATTAGTATTATCATATTATCAGTCTCTGAAAACTTTCAATGATAATTGTGGTTTAATCTCACAAAAACCCTATGAGGTGGTTGGGATTATTTCCCTCATTTTAGATGTGGAAACTGAGGCACAATCCCTCATTCAAGGAAATGTCCAAACTCCTTACTTGGGTACTCAAGGCCTTGCATGATCTGACCCTGCCTATCTCTCCAGCCTCATTTCTTCCTGACCTTGTGTCTCCTACTTTTTCACTCTCATTCTTCAAGACTCAGTTCAGTCATTACCTTCTCCAGGGACTTTTCCGTGACCACTACCTTCCCCATCCCCTGGTACCCCCCTGGCAGGGTTAAGTGCTTTGCCCCAGGGTTCCCACAGTTTCCCTTTCGTGGTTCTCATCACATGGTACTGCAGTTGTCCACTCTGTCTGCTGCCTCTGGGACAATGTGAGTTCTCTGAGAGTGGGCATCTTGTCTTTTTTCTCTTTAACCCCAGCACCTAGCCCAATGCAGCCCAGTGTTGGGCATATAATAGGTGCACAATAAATGAATGCCTGAAGATGTTCTATTTTAATCCTTTGTGTCTCTGGGGAAAGGCTGTTTCTCTGGGAGGTTGTTTAGATCCAAGAGGAGTTTCCTTGGGACCCAGTGTGGATTAGGAACCCCAAGAAGGGGTTCTAATTCTGACCTGTCATGAGCTGTGTGACTGACCCATAGCTAGTTAGCCTCCCTGTGCCTGTGCTAGATGGCACCAACAGATACAAGGTAGGAAGGAAAATATTTTGCAGATAAACAAGGGCCTCTGGGCCTGCCTAATTTCCTGCCAAATGGGTCGGAAATCTCCCTGGATGACTGGGATGGAAGGAGAGAGGAGGAGTCAGTCTACCCAGGGAATGGACATTTACCCTGCCCCTGAGGCAATGAGGGGAGGGTCCTGGAAAGGGTGTTCAGTGACTCAGGAGGTCTTGTCCTCCTCAGGGATCCTTTGGTCCAAGCAAAAAAACCCCACTTAAACTAGTAGAGGGAAGAGGACTTACTGATAGGCCCTGGGACATTATGGGACAAGACTGCTGTTGGGCAGCCATGTTTCTGGAGTGCTTCTCTCGTCTGTCCCATGGGCCTCTCTGCTGGGTAACTCCCTCCCCCAGGAGTGTTCTAAAGCATCCCTGTGTGCCCCTCCCTTGATTTCGGGATGACTGTGGCCTGCCCCAGAGCTCACACCAGGCCTGACTCTGAGATCTTCGTGGGCTTGGAACTCACGGATCTCTGATAATCACTTCTGTCTTTGTGGTAGGAGTTGAATGGGGAAAATCTGGATTTTTTTAGGGGGGCGGGTGCAAGTTGGAGGGCTCACACCTCCCACCAACTTAAAAATTGTGTAAGGTCTAAGGCCCTAGTTTTTGTAAGTCCTTTACGTGGAAACAA
>NW_006783115.1:116056-237570 GCF_000442215.2 Lipotes vexillifer | reverse complement strand
TCCTGCTGAGAGCTGTGCCCTACGGTATGACCTCCATAAACAGACTTTTATCTTGATAGTCATTACTGTTCATTACTTCCCAATATCACTTCTTCTCCTTCCTAACAGAACCCTAATTTTGTTTACATATTCTCCCATCCCCGGCTCCAGATCAAGGATCAGCAAGGTTTTTCAGAAAAAGGCCAGAGAGAAAATATTTTAAGCTTTGGGGGGGCGGGGGGCATGTGACCTCTGTCACCACTTGCCGTGTGACAGCGCTTTGTTGTAGACAATATGGAAATGAATGAGTATGTCTGTGTCCCAATGAAACTTTATAAAATTAGGCAGTGGGTCAAACATGGCACATGGGTTATAGTTGGCTAACCCTGGTCTAGATTAATCTAAGCCAGGGTTTCCCAGTCTCAGCACTGTTGACATTTTGGACCAGGCAATTCCTGTTGTGGGGACTGTCCTGTGCACTATAGGATGTTTATTAACATGCCTGGCCTCTACCCACTAGATGCCAGTAGCATCCCATACCCAGTGAGATGACTATTAATGTTTCCAGACTAATAGTGTGATGACTATTAATTGCCAAATGTCCCTGGAGGCATTTCCCTGGTGACTGTTACTGGTCCAGGAGTAGTCATGTGACTCAAGTTGGTCCAAATAAACCATTAACAGGAAGAAATTATAGTCCATGATTTGGGGAGAGGTTCTGTCTTTCTCCTCTTAGACTGAAACAAGAAAGCCTTAGCACCGTAGATGGCAGAGGGGAGGGACAGGAGCCTGGGTGCTTGTGGAGCAGCTGAATCAACAAGTCCTAAGACCTTCCGTACCTATGGACTTCCATTGCGTGAGATGACACATTTCCTTATTGTTTTAGATGGAATTTCTCAGGGGCATTCAGGGAGGTAGTTTACCAGTGTGTACAGAAGGAGTTTAATATTTTAACCTCCAGTATGCATGTATTTATGTGCAATGGCTGGATATCAGTCATGAGGCAAAGAGGAATCAGGGGCTGTGACTGGGGGCAGATTCTCTTAGCAGGTATGTGGGTGAGGGAGGCACTGAGTGGTGTCTGAGTACTTTTATGTTTCCTTTTGGTTCCACACAGGCTTTTGTGATCTGTCTTCTTACCACCCGGCCCCGCAGATGTCATGGTGCGTGTGGCTTTTTTTCTGGCTGATTAGGGTTGGAGTCCTCTGTGAGCTTGCTCAGCAATATGAGTCTTTTAGAGGAGCTTAGATTGCCTGAGTGGTTACAGAGAATTTTTAAGTGGTATCTTCCTGGGAAGGAGATTTGATCAGAAAACTGTGGCAGTGTTTGGCCCAGTACATGGGCATCGGGTCCTGAATTGCAAACGTAGTGGCTCCAAAGATAGCAGAGAACCAATTTGTACTCAGTTCAAATCACAGCTCCTATTAGGGTCACGTCCTTGTAGTCCAGCTACCCCCATCCCCCTGCTGCCCTCCCCCCACCCCTCCAATTCTTGGCTGATGCTGAAGTGGGAAAATGCATGTAGAGCAAAAATCACTAAAGAGCAAACCTCTAAGAAGGTTTTCACAGTAAGCCGGTGAGTGGTGTTGGAAAGGCTACTGGACTTAGGCTGAGAGTCCCTGGCTTCAGAACTTGGCTCTGAGCTTGCGGGTCATTTCACCTTGCTGAACCTCACTTTACTCATCTTGTAGGAATGGGTAGGAATGGGATCTGTACCCGTAGATTGAATGAGATAATGTATGTGAAAGAATTTAATGAGGCAGGAGATCAGAGGAGAGCTGCCTGAACAGACCAGGGGTGTGACGAGTGGGTATTTCAGGCCTGCATTCTTCTCCCTCTCTCTTGGTGGTACCGAAAGGAACCACCCAAAAAATCCTAATTCCTTTTGTACTCTTGGTATTTTTCTATTGTGATTGAGGTTTCCTTAGTCTGGGCTGAGATTAGTGGGTTGTGCAGAACTTGGGTGTTTGCGGGATATCAGTGAGGATGGATGCCTCTGGGCAGTGGTCTCAGACTCAGGCATCAGGGGCCCCTTTGGTCAGTTTCCCTGGTCTCACAGGCAACCACTGGCAGTCCCAGGATACTCAGGGCCCACAGCAAGAAGACATTATCACCAGCTGGTCCTCCAAAGACAAATCTGTCCAAATGGGGAGCAAAGAGGTGGGATATGGCTGTGTAAGCTACCAGCCCCAAGTCTGAAGCGCCCCCTGTCATTGATCAATTGTGTGATCCTTGGGCAAAAGTTAACCTCACTAAGCTTCACTGGTAAAATGGTGATAGTAATAGGTCTTTTATCATAGAATATTTGAGAGAATTGCATGCAGTATATGCCTGACACATAACGAGCATGCAGAAACTGCTAGCTTTGAGGCTTGCTCCTTCCATCTTTCCTAAAATGCTCCAACAGCTTGTTCTGGAATGAGGTCATTATGGTGAAGGGAGGGATTGGGAAAGATGGGCCTTGAGGATAGTGGAACCGCCTGGATAAAACTTTGTGAAAGCTGGTCCCCTTGGCCGGGCTTGAGATGTCCCATCACCCGCTCCTGAGTCAGCTTGGATGTTCCTCCACCTGCCTCAACCCTTCCACCCAACTCAATGCTAAGTTCCATTGCGGATTTTCCCCAGACGTGTCCTAAATGGAGCCTGTTTCCCCATCTGTCCTGCTGGAGAGCCTCACCGGAGCTGCCGTCATCTCTCCCCTTGTCCACTGCAGCGGCCTCCGAGCTGGTCTCGCTGTCCCAGCTCCCCGCCACCCACTCCCCCCGCAGCTAGAGGGGATGTTTGCAAATGTAAACAGACCGCATCTCCATCTCCTTAAACCCCCCAGCGGCTTCCGCTGCACCTAGAATAACATCCAGCATTTCCTAAGGTCTGCTGGGAAATGTTCTCTGCTCACCCCCTTAGGGTGGCTATAGATTCTTTTCCCATTTCGGGTCTTCATTTAGATGTTGTCTCTGACCCATTTCAGTTAGGTGCTTCCCGTGCACTGTTGTCTTTACAGTATTTACAACAACTGGTAATTGCATACCTATTTTGTGTTTATTCATTCAGTGCCTGTCTTTCCTGCTGGACCGTAAGCCTCAGGAGGGCAGGGACAGTGTCTGTCTTGTTTGCCACTCCACCTTTGTGTCTGGCACAGTGGCTGGCACATAGGAGGTTCTTTGTCGATATCTGGTACAAAGAATGAATGTCACCAGGTCAGTGATTCTGTCTGTTTTTCTTCACTTTGTGCCTTCTGAGGGGGAAAGCTCTGCATACAGGTGCTGTGAAGCTGTCTACAACCGGCGTCCCCCTCCTGAGCAGTGAGAGGCAGGAGAACTCAGTGGTTAAATATATGTACTCTGGTGCCAGCCGCTCCAGGTTCAAACCTCAGCTCTGCCTCTTGTTACCTCTGTGCCATTTAGCAAACTACTTAACCTCTCTTTGACTCAGTTTCTCCCTTTGTCAAATAGGGTTAATATCAGTATCTACTTACGAGGGCGAATTAATGTTTGTGAAACCATTGGCACGGTGCCTGGTGCATCATATGTGCTGAGTGATGGTGTCTGTGACTATCCAATTAGTAAATGGGTGATTTTATACCTTTCTTTTTCTTTCTTTCTTTTTTATTTTTTAGGTCAAAGTACCACTTATTTGACTCCACATTGACCATCTATTTTGTGTTCTGCTCTGGGGATACAGAAGTGATCCCATAACAGTCCCTGTTCTCATGGGGCTTACATTTCAGTGGGGAATACAGGCTTCAAAAATAATTACAGGTGGGATGAGTGAAATGAAAGAGAAATAGAGGGCGAGGAGAACAAATTCCAAGGGAATCAAAGCATCTGTGTGTGTGGAGTGGAGTCAGTGAAGTCCTACCTGAGAACATAGATCTGAGCTAGAGTAAAATCCATCCAGGAGATGGATGGGGCAGTAGGCGGTAGGGTTGGGGTGAGGGGAGAGTCTGCTAAGCAGAGGGAACAGCTTGTGCAAAGGTCCTGAGGCTGTAGAGAATACGGCACATATCTAATGTGTACAAATAGGTACATGGCTGGAAAGCCTGCTTATGAAAAATAGTTGAATTTTAAGGGATCTCTCCAAGGAAGACCCTAAGATAAAGGTTTGAATGCAAGATGTTTGCATCTGGGGGGCTTCCCTGGTGGCACAGTGGTTGAGAATCTGCCTGCCAGTGCAGGGGACAGGGGTTCGATCCCTGGTCTGGGAAGATCCCACATGCCGCGGAGCATCTAAGCCTGTGCGCCACAACTACTGAGTCTGTGCTCTAGAGCCCGTGAGCCACAACTACTGAGCCTGTGCACTGCAACGAAGAGTAGCCCCCACATGCCACAAGTAGAGAAAGCCCGCGTGAAGCAACGAAGACCCAACACAGCCAAAAATAAATAAATAAAATAAATAAATAAAAAGATGTTTGCATCTGGGAGGCAATTCTTAATACAAGTTGAGAAATGGGAGGTGAGACAGGGAAGGGAGGTATCCAGGAAAGGATGCATTATCACGCTAGTTACCACTGTGGGCAAGTGGGGAACTTTGAGGGCCAGTGTCAAACATTCCACCCAATGAATGATGATATTTATACACCATCTTCCATCAATGATTGTTTGAGGACTGCTCTTGGGGTGGGGGGACATTAATTCCCTGGCACTTCCCTTCTGCCATGCATATGAGCAAAAGTGGGCTCCAATTGCCAGAGAAGCCATCAGGCAAATGAAAGCAGGTGCTGGCCTTTGGAAGTTGGGCCAGTATGGTAAAGGAGAGGGGATCCGGCAGGACACTAATGCATCTGCTACGTACTCCAACTTCCTTTGATGCTTGGAGCTGTTGGGGTCAGCCAGGATCAGCCTGTGAAGGCCCTTGAAAAACAAACAAACCTTTGTTGCTTTAAGCTTCTGAGATTTCAAAGGTAACTTGTTACATCAGCACAGTCTAGCCTATCCTGACCAATGCAGCACTATATTCCCAGCATTCACATAGTGCTGGGCATGTAGAAAGTGCTCCATAAATACCTGATGAATGAATGAGTCTCTGAAACAACAGGTAAAAGTCAGAATACAAGATATTTTCTAAGTTAGTAGAGAAGGACAGCTCACCACCACCAAAAATAAAAGAATGAACCACTAAAACGTGAAACACCAGGATCCCTGTCACCCAGGACAGAAGCTAGAATAAAGAAAAGGCAGCCTGTAGTGGCTGAAATCATAACATATAGAAGATGGTGGATACCTGTTTTTCTCCCTTGAAGAAAGGGAGAGAAAGAGAAAACTGGTCAGCAGAGGGCAGAGAGAGAGCGGGAGGGAGGGAGGGAAGGAGGGAGAGGTATGAGTCATGAGTAGGAGGGCAAAGGTGTGTTTTGCACCTTTCTCCAGAGTTTCCTCCTGGCGTTAAGCTCCTCTTCCCCTTGTAATAGCTCACTTGGTGGCACACCCATTATTTGCTATATCTTCCTTGCTTCTATACCGTGTTTCCTCCACTTCTTAAATATACCACTTTCCCTCGATTCCTTGTCCAATCCAGTGGAATGGTCAGAATGCCAGCACCCCAATCGAAGGCCCCGGCGTGCACGGGTTCCTTTTTCCCTTCAAGATCATGACGACACCAGCCTGACTGTACCAGCCAGCCAAACTCATAAATGCCAATTAGTTATATTGATAAGCAATGTTTATGGGTTCCTGCAGATCAATTCATAAATATTATAAATTGCAACAGTTTCTAAATGCCCTGTGACTAACGGCTTTGGTTGTAGTGGATTTTATCACTTTGTTGAGTACCTAATCGTCCTCGGCCTTGCTGAGTGTTTCTGTGACCTGCAACAACACGACAGTGACTCAGAGCCCAGCCGTTTCAAGGTCAGAGAGCCTGTGTTCTAGCTTCTGTCCTGGGTGACAGGGATCCTGGTGTTTCACTTTTTAGTGGTTCATTCTTTTATTTTTGGTGGTGGTGAGCTGTCCTTCTCTACTAACTTAGAAAATATCTTGTATTCTGACTTTTACCTGTTGTTTCAGAGACTCATTCATTCATCAGGTATTTATGGAGCACTTTCTACATGCCCAGCACTATGTGAATGCTGGGAATATAGTGCTGCATTGGTCAGGATAGGCTAGACTGTGCTGATGTAACAAGTTACCTTTGAAATCTCAGAAGCTTAAAGCAACAAAGGTTTGTTTGTTTTTTCCCACTAAGCTACACATCCAGTGTGGATCAACAGAGGGTGCTTCTCCATGTAGTCACTCAGGGGCTTAGGCTGATGCAACATTACATCTCTGCAGTAGAGGAATTGATAACTGGAGAATTACTGTGCCAGCTTTTCTGTGCTTCAGCCCAGAGGTGGCATGTATCACTTCTGTACTCAGCCCATGGGCCACATATTAGTCACATGGCCCCAGTTAATTTCAAAGGAGGCTGAGAAATGTGGAGAGAGGGGGTGGTAGCCTGCCAACAACAGTCTGTGGATCGCAAGCCCCTCTGTCCTGCAGAGCCCAGTGATCAAAGGGCATCCCTTGGGTAGTGGCATCAAAAACCAGGGTGCCAGATGCATGTAAAATCTCCCATCTGGGAGATGCTGGCTAGAGCGAGGCGGAGGGCGTGTGATGATGGCACCCACCAGCCTGCAGGCCCCTGGATGCATGCCCCTCAGGTTGACACTTTAAGATTAGCAAATGAGCCTCGTTCACCTATTAAGTCTGGGCACCTCTCGACCAGCTGCCTCTGTGCTGGGCCCTGGGGCCAGTGAGTCCCCGCAGGAGCCCATTAAGCACTGTTTCTCAGTTCGTTTTAGCCTTGTGGGTCTCGTGGACGTGAGCCCCATTGGTTTGTCTCTCAAGTGCAAGTCTTAAAAGTTGGGGCTCCCGATGTGGGATTCAAACCTTCCCTCCTTAGGGAGAAACTCCGGGTTTTGAGTTCCCTCCCGATTCTGGGTTGTCGCGCTGAGGGTGGGGTTCATGGTGATGCTGTACTCCAGCCTCTCCTACCTGCTTCGATGTGGGCCTTCTTTCCTTCACTAGTACATAGGAGTTGCTCTGCCAGTTTTTAGTTTTTTTTTTTCTTCCCAGAGGAAGTTGTTCATATATAGCTGCAGATTTGGTGTCTGTGGGAGGAGGCGAATTCAGGTCCTCCTATGTCACCATCTTGAACTGGAATCCAAGGTCCCACAGGTAGAATGTGTGTGTGTGTGTGTGTGTGTGTGTGTGTGTGTGCGTGCGCGCGCGTGTGTATGAGCTCTGATATAAATCCAAATGTGTATGACTCTAAAACCATTGCTTTGTTCTTCTTCCTTTAAAAGATACCATTTCCCAAATAAAAAAAACAACAACCATTTCCATTGGGTGCCGGGAAGGCATCCAGACCCCAAGCTTGCACTTAACACCTCATGCAAAGTCAGACTACAAACCCATACTAGCTGATGTAGGACGTTGGTGTCCTTATGGGTGTGTCGGTGTGTGTAGAAGGAGAATGGAGTTTTGAATGATGTTTAATTTCATCTGGGTGGCATATTCCCTGGGAAGCACGATTCTTTTCCCTGAAAATGGAGAGGAACAGATTTCCCCATTGCTCCTTAATTTTTTTCTGGGAAAATGACTGAATTCTTGTCTGTTCAGTGTTCAGAGTCCTGTATTTGATATTTGAAAGGAGGAGGTGGGGAGAACTGAATGATTGCTCTTCGTCTGAACACAGACCAGGCTTATTAGGAAATGCAGCAAACCAGTCTGGCTCTTGTTGAGTGTGGGATGCCACTGTGTGACTATTCATGGGGCTTGGCCACATATAAATAAAGTGCAGTAGATACAAAAGTCACCAAGCCCTTTTCATATGTGCTTTGCTAATTCCTTTTGATAAGTGGGATTTAATATAATTGTTAATATTTATTAATTGTTTCTAATTATGAAAGTCATAAGTGCCCATTTGGGAAATCTGGGAAAATACAGAAAAGTATCAGTAAGGGCAGTCAACCCATATCCCACCAAATTGCAGTTAACATTTTGCAGTATTTTTTTTTTCTATGATTTTATCTAAATGAGATCATGTAATTTGGGGTCCAGATTTTTTCACTTAATTTTATGTCATAGATACTTCCCATATCTTTAAAAGATCATTTCAAATCAGAAGCAGTCAGTGTAGCGGTAAAGAGCTTTGTCTCCGGCATATACAGTCTAGATTGGAATCCCAGCTCACTCCTTGCTAGCTGTGCGGCTGCAGGAGGTCACTTAACCAGTGGTTCTCAATCAGGGGTGATTCTGTACCCCAGTGGGCATTTGGAGATATCTTTGGTTGTTACAAATGGGGGAGGGTGAAGCTGTTACCAAATTAAGTCATATAGACCCTGCTTGGGCCCTAGCCTGGCCGAGGCTCTCTGCCTTAGCGGGCGAGGGGTCTTTTTCCTTTCGGGTTTGAGCAGCCAGTAATGAAACCAAAGCTGAGATCAACACAGTGCTAGCTTTATTCAGTGGCCAAAGAATGGAGAAGTGGGAACTAAGTTCACAGATCGACATCTTGCCCACCTGGCGAGAGGGATTTAATTTTACCGAGTAAAGACGCAGGGAGGAGTGAGGCTAATGATGGGGTGGCATATGCATTAGTCTACAGGGAAGGGTCAGTGCTTTTTCAAGGCAGTGGGGTCTCGACCCCTTTTTATCCTTTTTGGTCCTAATGTCTGGTCAGGGCTGCTGGTAGTTGTGTCATTTACTATGCTAATGTAGTAAAATCAATGTATAATGAGACTCAGGGTCTGTTGGGAGGTCAGATTCGTCACCATCTTGGTCCCAGCTGGTTCCATCTGTCTTTTCGTTTGTTTGTAGTTTCCTTTCTTATCGCTGGACCCTTTAAGTTAAAGATTTCCGTTAACTCCTGCTAAAGGTGAGGGTTGAGCGAAGACTTGGGGCAGCTCTGGCAACAAAGCTACTACTGACATCTAGCAGGTAGAGGCCAGGGATGCTGCTAAATATCCTACAATGCACAGGTCAACCCTCACAACAAAGAATGATCTGGTCCCAAATGTCAATAAAGCCGAGGTTGAGAAACCTGGACTCAATTTCTTTGAGCTTCATTTACCCCCTTTGTTAGATGGGGATGACTTGTAACCATCATAGGTTTAGCGTGAGGTTCAAATGACAATCCATTTAATGTGTTTGACGAGTATTAGGCGTGTACTAAGTGCTCAATAAATGTTACCTGTTATTATTAATTATTAATATGTTAACATTTGAAATATATACCAGACCCTTAGCTAAGTGCAAGAGATGTAGAACAAAGTATGATGTACACACAGTCATTGATTTTTACTTAGAGGCTGTTCATTGTAAGAAACAGAAACTATTTTGGCGAGCTCAGGGAAGGGATGTGCTTGAGAATCTCAGGGACACATGAAACGAAATACAGCCAGGCCTTGTGCAGACCAGAACTTGGAAACCACTAGGAACAGAGCAGCCCTCTGGTTTCCCAGGGTGAACACGTTCTCTCTTCTGTTTCTAGATCCTCTTTCTCTTGCTTGGCCTTCTCTGCCTATCCATGACTCAACATGACTGCCAGCCATGACTGCTCTATATGACTTGGTAACTTCATCGTCCATCACAGACATGACAGAGAGTGAGAAACAGAGAGAGAAAAGAAAGAAGAGAAGGGAGGGGAAAGAAAGAAAGAAAGAATGAGGATCTAATTGGTCATTGGCCAGAAAAAAAGGGACTGGCTTTTTTGGGGTCGTGTGTCCAGCTCTCGCCCAATCAGCTGTGACTATGGAAGGCAGGGACACTTGAAACAAATATGTCCTTCTAGACCTGTCCTACCAAATTATGGGTTCCTTCTCAGTTGAGGTTTGTGGGGCAAGAGAGAAGCCCTAAAACACATCTGCTACTCCCTGCTCTTAAGAGAGTTCAGCATGGTTAGGGAATATCAGTAGAGGCAACCAGGGGCTGAGAAGAGGCAAAGGGAGATCTAGGATCAACTGGAGAGAGTCTTAGAATCATTCTTTTTTTTTAATAAATTTATTTATTTACTTATTTATTTTTGGCTGCTTTGGGTCTTTGTTGCTGTGTGCAGGCTTTCTCTAGTTGTGGCCAGCTGGGGCCACTGTTCGTTGCAGTACGCGGGCTTCTCATTGCAGTGGCTTCTCCTGTTGCGGAGCACGGGCTGTAGGTGAACGGGCTTCAGTAGTTGTGGTGCCAGGGCTCAGTAGTTGTGGCGCATGGGCCTAGTTGCTCCGTGGCATGTGGGATCCTCCCGGACCGGGGCTTGACCCCATGTCCCCTGCACTGGCAGGCAGATTCTTAACCACTGCGCCACCAGGGAAGTCCTAGAATCATTCTTTAGTCAGAAGTGTCAAACTTGGAAGGAACCTTTGCAATCACTCAGGCTCACCCCACCCCCTGTTGGGGAAACAGGCCCAGGTCAGGAAGCTGTTTGGTGCCAGATCTCAGAGTAGAAAGCAGGAGCCCCTGGTTGTTGATTTGCTACATCATTCTTTCTTCCTTTGTTCCTGCTGTCCTTCCTGACTTAAAAAAAAAGTGGGCCCTTAAAGAAATGGCTTTGAGATCATTTTCTGCGTCTTGGGACTCCAGGAGGACTCTGGCCACTTTCCATGGGACAATTTAAGATACCAGGTTTGAACCACGTCACTTTTTTCCTGTCATCTTCCTCTTCCACCTCCTCTTCCTTCCCTTCCTCCTCCCTCCCTTCCTTCCAGTGGAAGCCTACTGCGCACACTGACTTTAAAAGAATTTTTTTTATTGAAGTATAGTTGATTTACAATGTTGTGTTAGTTTCTGGTGTGCAGCAAAGTGACTCAGTTGTGTGTATATATATATATATATATATATATATATTTTTGTGTATATATATATATATATATATATATATATATATATATCCTTTTTCAGATTCTTTTCCATTATAGTTTATTGCAAGATATTGAATGTATTTCCCTGTGCTATACAGTAAGACTTTGTTGTTTCTCTATTTTATGTTTAGTAGTTTGTATCTGCTAATCCCAAACTCCCAATTTATCCCGTCCCTCCCCTTTGGTAACCCGTAAGTTTGTTTTTTATGTCTGATGCACTGACTTTTTATTTAACGATACGTTAGGCATGTCATCACATGCCAACAAATATAATTGTATATCACAACATTATTTTTAATTACTATATTCCCTGGTATGTTGGACCATAATTTATAAAACAAATCCCCTTCAGATGGACACACTTAGGTTGTGTCTAGCCCTTCACCATTATTTTAGAAAGTGCTCTGATGAACATCCGTGTAGGTAATTCATCATCAGGGTACATTTTTAGAAAAGGAATTGCTGGTCAAAGGCTTGATGCTTACGTACAGGCATACTTTCTAGAAGAAGACAACACCATGACTTCATTACCCAGAGCCAGGAAGTTCTTCAGCATTTGGACAGAGCTGTTGGCTGCTGCTGCCTCTGTGGCCAGCCTGCTGTGGCCTTATCCCAAGCAGGTGCTGCCGCAGAGGTCAGGCTTCTGAATCCCATCATTAGCCTCCCAGATCCCTGCTGCTGGGCTGAGGGGCCGGTTGAGACAAATCCTTCTCAATAGGCAGGAACCAGAATACAGTCAGTTCCCAACCTTGGACAGTTCATCATATATGGAGAGACCTAGGTCCGGGGAAATGGTTTATTGCAGCCAGGGAAGTGGTTTATTTACAGCTCCACACTTCTTTTGGCCCCAGGTACATTTTGCAGTTGCATTTCATCTTCTGGACCCACACCTGGACTCTCTTCTAAATACTCTCTGAATCAAGAGCAAGAGGTCAAGTGCAATAGAGATTTTATTTCTCCTGGTTTGAGATGTTCATGGACTAGGTTGGCTTTTGCAGCCTTGAGTTTGTGGCTGGGAGAAGGTAAAAGGTTCATGAGAGGTAAACTGTGAAATGCTTCCCCCACATTCAGGCCACTGGGAGAAATTACTCAGCAGTGATGTGGCCAGACCTCAAAATGGCAGGAGATGCTAACAGCAGGTGGAAGGTGGGCTTCTCTTGGTAGTTTCCATATAGAGCTCCCCCACCTTCTAGTCAATCAATCAATCAGTTCTGTAAGTGTATACTGAGTGTTTACGAGCCTGGCATCATATAAGCACTGAGAATGCAGCACTCTAGAAGTGTCTCAGAGAAATTTCTCTGGACATGGACTCTGAGGGAGAGCATTAACATGCAGCAGGTTAAGTAGGGAACGCTCTGGGATCAACATCTGATGAGGGAAGGGACGAAGCAGGATCCGGCAGAGGGGGCAGTTGGGCTGTGGTACAGTCTGAATGGAAGACTCAGCCAACCTGCTGGGGGCTTCTGAAACTGGGTGTCCCTTTAGGGCTGTCCCAGGTCGGGGATGAGAGGACCGTCAGTCATTGGATGTGGGCAGCAGTGACCTTGGGTGAAACAGCTCTTTCCAGCTGAGGCAATCCTTGTAGGAACTCAGCAGTTGGGGGAGTAATCCTTCAGTCCTGAAGGAGCACCTGGGTGGTGCAGCAGAGTCCAATAAAGTCCTCATGGGGCTCCACGGTGTAGTGAAACATGAGTGTTCTGGTTGGCGTTCATTCAAAAGCCGGGCCTGAGACAAGGACTTGGGTGTAGGTGTAAGTAGTGTATTCAGGAAACGACTCAGGAAGCAAGATGAGGGAATGGGGAGGTGAGACAGGGGAAGACAAAGAGGTGCATTACTGAGCAGGCCAACATTGTAGGCAACCTTCAGAGGAACCATGGAGAATGCACTTCAAAACTGTCCCCCCAAAGGACAGGAGATATATGCCTGCTGGCTTCTGTCTCGCGTTGGTTGAGGGTTGCCCCTGGGGGGCATGCACCGCTCTGTACGTCTAGAAGGCACCTGTGAAGGCTGTTCCTGTGGCTTTGAGGCAGAAAACCAGAGAGTCAAGGGGGCATTTGATGTGTGATGTTGTCAGTGGACATGGCCTTATCCCCCATATAGATGCGGCTGAAATCTGAGGTGGGTCAAGGGGGTGTGGCATGGGCCCTCACTTCCTGAGAAAAGATAGAATCTGCAACAGAACTGATGAGGAAATTAACCTTGTATGTGATAAGAGCTCTTAAAAGGGTATCTTCCCCATCCTCTGTAATCCTTTTGTGAAGATATCCACTTTAGAAAACCTCATCATCTCCTCTTAAAAGTAACTAACAAGCTAACTAAGTATTAAGCACTTAACTTGTGCCAGGCATTGTACTAAGGTCTATCGAAGTCCTTCCAAGACTTCTTCCTTTCTTTTTCCCAACTTTCCTCAAGTCCCAAAGTCCCCTCTTCTGTCTTCTCAAGTCCCAGTAGGTGACCTTGGCTTCTCCTTTGCTTCAGAGATTGGTGCCTTCACACCCGAGTCCTTCAGGTGACCTCTTTACCTTTACACATGTTCTCACCGCCATTTATTTCTGTCCTTCTAGCCTTGGAGGTAGAAGAATTTTTTTTTTTTTTTTTTCTCCTACAAGCAAACCCACCTCTGTCCTTCATCCCACCTCTAGGCACTGCCTTTCAAGGTCTCACCCCCAAACTTCCTTTCTTCTAGGATCTTTGATCTCTGCCTCTTCACAGATTTTTTCTTTGCCTGCACATTTGTATGTATGTGTGTGTGTGTGTGTGTGTGTGTGTGTATACACACACATATACACATAGATAGCTAGATTAGATAGATAGATAGTCTATATATACACTCTTAAAAAAAGACCCCTTCCTTGGACTTGCTCTCCTATTTGGCTACCTTATTCCCATTCTTCTTAAAAAATATTTGCAGCCTCCATTTCACCACCCACTCAATGCGAACGCCCTGCAAGTTTGCTTCCACGCCCTCCCCGACCCACATAGTCTGTTGAATCTGAACTTTCAGAGGCCGCCAAGGACCTTGCGAAGACACTGTCCAGTCTCCTCCACGTTTCTCAGTTTTCTCCACTCCTGCAGGGTGTTCCGTCTTCTCCTTGAAAAAATCCGTCCTTTCTCTACTTTCCATGACACTGTTCTGTTATCTCAGTAACCTTTCTTTATTCATCTTGTTGCTTTCCCACGCTGCGTGGCTTGTGGGGTCTTTGTTCCCTGACCAGGGATTGAACCCGGGCCCCAGCAGTGGAAGTGCTGAGTCCTAACCACTGGACTGCCAGGGAATTCCCCTCATCTTTCTCTTTCAAAACTCACCTCTTCCACTCTTCCAAGATCAAGTTCTCTTCAAGATTTAAATGCTTATTAACTCGCTTCTTGCTAGCAACAGCAGTGGTTCTCAAGCCTGGCTGTACCTTAGACTCACCTGGGGAGTTTCCAAAAAATGCTGGTGTCCACAGAGAATTTTTTTAAAGTTAATTAATTAATTTTTGGCTGCATTGGATCTTTGTTGCTGCACATGGGCTTTCTCTAGTTGTGGCGAGCGGGGGCTACTCTTGTTGCGGTGCACAGGCTTCTCACTGCGGTGGCTCCTCTTGTTGTGGAGCACGGGCTCTAGGCATGCGGACTTCAGTAGCTGTGGCACGCGGGCTCAGTATTTGTGGCTCTTGGGCTCTAGAGCGCATGCTCAGTAGTTGTGGTGCACGGGCTTAGTTGCTCCGCGGCATGTGGGATCTTCCCGGACCAGGAGTCAAACCTGGTTTTGAATCCACCATTGGCAGGTGGATTCTTTTTTTTTTTTTAAATGTGATATTGTCTTTTTTTTTTCTTTATTGGAGTATAATTGCTTTACAATGGTGCGTTAGTTTCTGCTTTATAACAAAGTGAATCAGCTATACATATACATATATCCCCATATCTCTTCCCTCTTGCACCTCCCTCACTCCCACCCGGCAGGTGGATTCTTAACCACTATGCCACCAGGGAAGTCCCCACAGAGGACTTTTAGGGCAGAGAAACTATCCTAAGTGGTACTACAGTGGTGGATACCTGTCATTGTACATTTGTCAAAACTAGAATGTACAACACCAGAGTGAACCTTGATGTAAACTGTGGGCTTTGGGTGATAACGATGTGTCACCCAGTAGGTTCATCACTGTAACCAGTGAGCCACTCCTGTGGGGCGGTGGGGGTGGTGAGGTGATTCTCTGTGTGTTGGGGAAGGTGGCACGTGGCACTCGCTGTACTTTTTGCTTGATTTTGCTGTGAACTTACAACTGCTCTTAAGAATGAAGTCTACCTGGAAAACTCACCTGGATGCAGGGACCCTGTTTATGTTTCTGTCTTTGACTCAGAACTCATTTTGGTGGTCAGTATTGCATGTCTGCCTGTGGCTGCAGGGCCTAGAAACTGAAATTGTGAGGATGGTGAGAAAAACACAGGGGGCAGACATGGGACCAGGCAACGGAAGGCACATAGCCAGGGTGGTGAACTCTGTGGAAGGGTGACAGAAGCAGGTGATCTGATCTGGCAGCCGCTGGCCCCAATGCTTAGTAGCTGTGAACTTGGACAAACTGTTTAAGCCTCAATTTTATTTTCATCTGCAGAGTGGGTTCATTAATGTGTGCTGAGGAATAATAATATGCCTTACCTCGATTATTCAGCTCTTATTTGATGCTTCCAGCTTCACTCCTTTAATTCTCATAACAACCCCATGAGACAAAAATCCACATCCTTATTCGACAGATGAGGACACTGGGGTACTGAGAGGCAGGTCACTTTCTCATATCTGCATACTCAGAAAGTGGCAGGGCTGGGATTGGAATCTAGGCAGGCTCTAGAGTCTGGGCTCTTAACCACCTCATTATGCTGATTAAATGAATAATAATAAGCCTACCGGGCTTCCCTGGTGGTTCAGTGGTTAAGAATCCGCCTGCCAATGCAGGAGACACGGGTTCCAGCCCTGGTCCGGGAAGATCCCACATACTGCAGTGCAACTAAGCCTGTGCACCGCAACTACTGAGCCTGTGCTCTGCAACAAGAGAAGCCAGCGCAATGAGAAGCCCGTGTACCACAACGAAGAGTAGCCCCCGCTCGCTGCAACTAGAGAAAGCCTGCGGGCAGCAACAAAGACCCAATGCAGCCATGAATAAATAAATAAATTAATTAATTAAAAATAATAATAAGCCTATCACTTACTGAGCTTCTTCTCAGGTTGCTTTCCCTTCTTTGATCCTCATAACAACCTTGATTAAATGACTGGCCCCTGAAAGTCACCCAGTATGTGTGCAAGGATGCACTTCCCTTGGGTGGGAGCCTGCTTTGCTTTAGAGCAGGGGTCCTCATTGCTGCCTGCTCATTAGATTCATGCAGGAACTCGTCAAACATAACAGTGCCAGTGTTTGTGCGCTGTTTCTGTCTTGTTGAATTCATTTGTTTGTTTAATTTTTTAGATTCCACATATTAATGAAAACATATAGTATTTGTCTTTCTCCCTCTGACTCACTTCACTAAGCACAGTACCCTCCAGGTCCATCCATGTTGTTGCAGATGATGAAATTTCATTCTTTTTTTATAGGTGAGTAATATTCCTCTGTGTGTGTGTGTGTGTGTGTGTGTTGTGTGTGTGTGGGTATCACATCTGCTTTATCCATTCATCTGTTGATGGGCACTTAGGTTGCTTCCATATCTTGGCTATTGTGAATGATGCTGCTATGAACGTTGGGGTGCATGTATCCTTTTGAATCAGAGGACAAACTATTGGTTACCAGTGGGGAAAGGGGTGGGTGGCAAGTTAGAGGAAAGGGATTAAGAGGTACAAACCACTAGGCATAAAATAAGTAAGATACAAGGATGTAATATACAGCACAGGGAATAGAGCCAATATTTTGTAATAACTTTAAGTGGAGTATAACCTAGAAAAATATCGAATCACTATGTTGTACACCTGAAACTAATATAATACTGTAAATCAACTATACTTCAAGTAAAAAAAAAAAAAATAACGATGCCAAGCCGCACACCAGAGCTTCTGATTCCGTTAGTTTGGGGCATGGGGGCCCTACATGGGGAGTTTCCAAAAGCACTCAGAGTGATTCCCGTCTGTAGGCAGGATTGAGAATGCGGTGGAGAGGGGTTTTTACCCCCCTCCAGGCACTGGCTGCTCATTAAAACCATCTGGGACCTTCTAGATTCTGAGCTCATTGGTTTGAGCGTCAGCCTTACTCACTGAGCTAATTAATGCCCTTTGGACCTTACTAGGTGCCAGACACTGCATTAAGTCATTGACTCCTGCAGTGACCAGCTTGTCCTGGTTTGCTGGGGATTTTCCATCCCAAGAACCAACCCCTCAGGTCAGATGTGGGCAAACCAGGATGGTTGGTCACCCTCCTTAATCCTTCCCTAAACTTTTGTTTCTGATTGACCTCATTCACTTATTTTGCAGCAAAACTCTGAGGAATGTTCTCCTGGTAAACCCATGTTGCAGGTGATGAAACTGAGGCACAGGGAGTATTGGTCACATAGTTAGTAGAAAGTGATCACAAAACACTACCACAAACATTATTTCATTTCCTCTCAGGGAAACCTGTAAGATTAAGGGGGATTTTTTTGGTCCCCACTTTATAGACAGGTAGAGCAAGGTTCAAGAAGGCTAATGACTTTCCCATGGTTAGTGGCCACTGTGTTAGATGGGAGATTGGATCTTCTGACTCCCAGTTCATTGCATGGCTTCTGTTATGCTGGGTGGGAGGATGGAGACTGTCCCCTTGAGGAGGCTTGAGGGTCACTGGCTCTGACACTGTCTGCATCTGTCAGCAGATCTGGGGCCTCCCAGCCTTCCCTCCTGCAGGGCTGAGAGTCTCGCTGTGGACTCCTTTCCCCCAGGTATTACAGGGTCTGTGGGTTAGAAAAGACCAAGATGATTGCCAGCAGTTGGGTGCTGTTCATTTAGAACATCTGCCCTCAGGTCCCCGAGGCCAGTTCCGTCTGAGGACACACATGCATGCCAGGCACTGCCAGACTCTGAAAGCAGCCTCTTGCTCTCTGGGGAGAGATCTGGACATGGCTGATCAGGCTGCTGAAATGTCATCTGAGGTATGGTGTAACAGGGGACATGCCGGCAGAGAGGCACATTTTGTTTTTTTTTTTTTGCTGTACGCGGGCCTCTCACTGTTGTGGCCTCTCCCGTTGCGGAGCACGGGCTCTGGATGCGCAGGCTCAGCGGCCATGGCTCACGGGCTCAGCTGCTCCACAGCATGTGGGATCTTCCCGGACCGGGGCACGAACCCGTGTCCCCTGCATCAGCAGGCGGACTCTCAACTACTGCGCCACCAGGGAAGCCCCAGAGAGGCACATTTGTACAAAGGATTATTTTAGCATAATCCGGTGTTATTTAGGATAAATGGAAAGAGAAATGTGAGGTATGGGTGCCTGGTTTCTCGACTCAAGGCAGCCAGCCTTTTGTTTTTTCTTTCCACCAGAAAAGTGACCAGCTGAGTGTTCCCTGGAGAGGAATGGGGCCCACCCTGCCCTGCAGCAGTTCAGCAGCCTGTTTCACAGGAAGATTTGTGTATCTGAAGCACCAGTGCAGGGATTCTCATAGTACATGAACTGATTCTAAAATGTTCAGGGACACTTAAAAATGTTCATTGTTATGTAGTTATGGTAATATAATTGGAATAACCATAATACAACTAAATATGCAGTAAAATGGAGGTTCACGAGGGCAGGGACTTTTGGCTATTTTGTTCATGGCTGTGGACTCAGCACCTAGGACAGCTGCACACAGTGGAGCCCAACGAATGTGTGAATGAATGAATGAGTCTCCCAGCACATGTGTAGCTTTACCAGAAAATGGAATTTGAACTTAGGCTTGTAGGATGGATAGGATTTAGTTAGGAAGAAATAAGTGAGGTTGGGGGCAGGGGATGATTCAGGTGGGGAACACGGCATAAGTGAAGACTAAGAGGTAGGACAAACAAGGCCCACAGAATATAAGCTAATGGTTATTGAAGGTTACTATGCACCAGTCACTCTGCGAAGCTCTTTCACGTATTAACTAATTAAATCCTCATAACAGCCCTCGTAATATCTCTACTTTGCAGATGGGGAAACTGAGGCCCAGAGTGGTGAAGTGTCTTGCCCAAGGACAGGCTGTAGCTCAGATTTGGCTATTTCCAGGAGTCCTGCAAGGTCATGGCCCATTTGGAGGTCCATGGCGGGTGGAGCGCGTGTCCCAGCCAGCATGGGCCTGCTGCTGCCTCAGCTTAGGCAGTGAAGGCCCGTCGTCCTTTCTGCTCTCTGGCCTGTGGGAGCGCGCTCAGTGCACTCTGGGCCTGCTCCCTTTTTAACCCAGCTGCTGTTTTCACAGGTTTCCATTTTTAGCTCCCGGGACTGGAACGCAGTGTTCAATGCACTGTAAACCTCAATGTCAGTTTGATTATACGAGAGGCGTGTGTGGGTTCCTGCTCTCCCGTTTCTGTGTCTAATAATAACCCTCTGGATTCTCTTGTCCCCTTTCTTCCAAGGCCTGCAAAGCATTTCATATGTCCCATTTAAGCCTCCAGTTCCCCAGGGAGGCAGCTCGTGACTATTATGTGAAAGGGCTTTGGCAACTAATCAATTCTCTTCAAACGGTAGGGGCTACAGTCATCTCTGTCTTAAATGTGGAAGAACAGAGTTATGGGAGAATAAAGAGAAATGCTAAAGGAGCTGGTATTTAATGAATTTCTACTCTGTGCATCTTATCAACCCTTGGAGGGGCATCTGTGAATTGTCCTCTTTTATGGATGAGAAAAATGGCTCAGAGAGGCTAAGTGACTTGTTCAAGGTCACACAGCTAATAATTGGTAGACTATGGATTTGACCCTGGATTTATCTCCAAGGCCTTTGGTTTCTCCATTGCATCACTAACTGGGATATTGTGGAAATAAAGGCACAGTCAGATCCTAATTCTCTTGGCTCCCATACCAAGCCAGTCCCCTGTCCCTTTCCTTAGAGTTTCATGTAAAGAAACTATAGATGGGAAGGATTATTTCTCATCAAGACCATCTCTCACCTTCTAAAAGATATTGAAAGTAGGAAACTAGTTGTTTGCTTTTCCTTCCATCCCATCGTTCATTCATTCATTCATTCATGCATTCAGCAAGCATTTACTGTTTCCTTTTCTGTGAGCTTGAATGGGATGAAGACACAGTCCCACTGAGTCTCTTTTCTCCAGGGTCTGGATTTCTACTAAAGTCCCTGTGTGACTTGGAACAAGTGACTTCACCTCCCTGAGCCCCAGTGTCCTCATCTGAAGAATGGGGATAAAAATGGCTCCTATTTCATAGGGGTTGTGTGGAGAGCAAAAAGCATTTGAGAGTCAAGGAAGGGATCAACATCAAGGGCAGACAGGTGGACCCTGTGAGGAATGTTCGGGGAGATGTTTTTAGAGCAGAAGTTGCTAGCAGAGTTCTGTGAAGGCGATGACCTCCACTGTTAGGTAGTCCAAACTTACTCTATCCATGTCCCACATAATTGTTTTGGAGAGGTTGAAATGTTAAGCTGATTTAAATTAAATAGCTTTGATTGAAAACTGACTTGGTAGAGAGGGTGTGCACACCTGGATTCAAGTCCAGCTCTGCCACATGACAGCTGTGTGACTTTGGGACAGATGTACTTTTCTGGACCTCAATTTCTGCTTCTGTAGATGGGAGATGATAATGTCTGCAGCAGTCTTGTGAGGATTAGAAATGATGTGTAGAAAGTACTTAGCACAGTGCCTAGTAAATGAATGTTATTACTAATGCAGTATGGGGTACAGATTGAGACTCTGAAGCCTCAAAAGCTTAAAATCCATCAGTTAGGTCTTCAGGTACAGCTGGATCCAGGTGCTCATATGAGATCATGACCTGGTCCCATTCCATACTTCTCTCAGCTCTGATTTCATTTATGTTGGCTTCACTCCCAGGAGGGCCCTCTCCTCCTGGTGGCAAGATAGTCCCCAGTAGCTCAAGACTTAAGCACTACTCACAAACCTAGTGAAACAAGATCTTCTTTTTCCCTATAGTTACAGCAAAATCTATGGTCTTGAGTCCCACTGGACTAACTTGAATTCTGTGCCCATCCTTGAAGCAATCACTGGGGTCATGGGTGAACAAAATCAGTTGATTGTCTGAGTCTGGGGCATGTCTCTCCCTCAAGCTGGGATGTGAGGTCATCAGTTTTAAACAAACCACAGGATCTAAGACTGGGAGAGGGCAGTTTATCCAAAGGAAAATCTACATTCTCTTACTAGAAGAAGGGGAATGGGTACCAGACAGGTATGTTCTCCCAGAAGCAGACTAGAGATGAGGATTTGTGTGTAGTTTATTAAGAAATGCTTATAGGAGGTACTGGTAAGGGAGTAAGGGAATCAAGCTAAGGAAAGGGGAGGAAGTCAAGTAAGGGTGGGATTTGAGGTGAAGCCCCAGCCTTAACCTGATCCGGTGGGGAGCTTTGGAATATAAAATAAACCTTGGAGAATGACTTACCTTGGTCATAGGAACTGGGTGTTTGTACCTGTGAACCAGCCACTGGCCATGGGCTTCCCTGGGTGTGAATTCCCAGGGACTTCTGGACCTCTAAATGGGGGACACAGCAACAGCAGCTCAAGGACAATGCTCTGAAGGTCACAGGTGTGGGGCTTTGGCAGCATACTGCACAGAAGCTCTGGGATGTACAGCAGTGGTAGAAGAGATGCAAGGGGATCTAGGGCCCACTGTAGTGGGGGACAGTCACAGCTGTCTGGAGCAGAAGCGGGTGAAGGAGGCATGAAGGAGAGGAGGCAAGGGCAAGGGAAAGAATGGGTACCTGTGAGAAGATGGACAGATGAAATGGTTTTTCATCCTGGTCAGGATCGAGGAAGAGAAACCAAGCAGCCCCCAGCACCTCTGTTGTTTTTCTGCCACTGACCATAGCCATCATCACAGCGCCCCTAACAGTCCTCAGCAACATGCTGAGACCTCACTGTGCAGAAACAAGTGAGGAGGTGATTCAGCATCGAGCATAGGCAGCAGGGAAGCCAGAGGGGTGACCTAAGGCCCCTGCTAGATGGATGAGGTTGGCATGAGGTTGCTGGGTCCAGAGAGCCTTGGGTACCTGCCCATGCCGAGGCTGACTCGCCAGCAGCTGGAGGTCTGGAGGTCCAGAAGTGCCTCAGGCTCATGTAGTCTCTAATTGCCTCCTCTCTACCCACCTCTCACCCTTCCAATGGCCCCTGTATCCATCAGGAGCTGCTACCACCTTTGCTGCACCAGCTTTCATCTGTCACCATCTTCCCAAGCCATCTGGCATTGGAGCTTTCTGCACAGGGAGCTGGGAGGCAGTGAGGGAGAAGTAAGGGGATGCACAGGCTGAGTCAGTAGCTCCCTCCTCAGGGTCATGGTCACTGCTCTGCTAATTATTTTGAGGGTGATGAGTTGGTTCAGTCCAGGGATGATAAAATAGCAGGAGTCCTTTATTGAGCACCTGCTATGTGTGAGGCTCTGTGCTGAGTGCCCCACGAGCATTATCTCGTGTCATCACATCCAGCAGTCATAGAAACTGGTATACTAAGACTTTTTTTTTTTTTTTTTTTTTTACCAGTAATAGAAACCCAAGGCAGCCTGACTTGAGGGGAAAATAACTTTTTGGCTCATGAAATGGCAAAGTCAAGGGGGAATTATGCACAGCTTGGATCCAGGAGTTTAAATAATGTCACTGGTTTCTGTCCATCTTTCTGCTGTGCTTTCTTCTGTGTTGGCTTCACTCTCATCAGCTTCTCTGTTCCTTTCCCTTCAGTGATGGCAGGTTGGCTGTCTAGCAGTTACAGGAGTGCCAGTTCAGCAAACCCATTGGGAAGAGAGATTCTTTTTTCCAGTGGTTCATACCATAATGGTGTCTCATTGGACCAACTTGGGTCCTATGTTAATTTGTGAACCAATCACTGTGGCCTGGGGTGGAATACTCTGACTGGCCAGGCTTTGGTCATGTGCTTAGGGATGGAATACTCTGATTGGCTAGGCCTTGGTCATGTGCCCACATCTGGAGCTGGGGATGTGGTTAACTTAATCTGAAACATATGGACTGAGAATGGGGGAGTGGCGATTCTCCAAAAGAAAAATGTACATATTCTTACCAGAAGAGGGTGACTGAGTCCTGGAGAGGAGAGATAAAAGATGAGACGTCTACTAAGGGTTTGTGTTATTACACTCTTTTACATATTTAAAACTGAGGTTCAGACAGATGAAATAATGATCTCAAGATCATACATCTAGTAAGTGACAGACTGACTCCAGAGTCCAAGCTCTTGACCACTATCCTAGGGTGCTGCTTTGATGAGAGAGAAGGTGGCTCCATTCTTGGGATCTCTGAAGGGCTGCAGCATTGCCTGTAGCAATAAATATTAATTCATTTATTGGGAACAAGCCTTGGATTAGAAGTCAGGAAGCATGAGTTCCACTTCTGGGTTACCACCTGTTGGATATGTGACCTTGAACAAGAAATGTAACTCTGAACCCCAGTTTCCTCATCTGTGTACTGGACAGAATGACATGCCCTCTGCCTACTTCATAGGGTAGATAATTGGATGTGAAAATGCCTCTGCATTTGTTGTTACTTCCGTTTGGTGTGACTTCTCCTTCAGGCCAAGTTAGGTGCCCCCTCCTCTGTGCTACTGCAATGATATATTTATGAGTCCCTTTTCTTCTGAGGACGTGGGCAGACTTCCTCCCTCCCTTCCTCCCTCCCTTCCTCCCTCTTTCTTTCCTTCCCTCCTTCCCTCCTTCCCTTCCTTATTTCAGTGAGGATTTTTGAATACCTATTGTGTGCTAGACATTGTGCTATGTACTTGTTTCTTCATCTGATGCCTGGCTCATAGTAGGTACTGGGCAAAATTTTGTTAAACTGAACCTTCCTGTCATCCTCCCACTTCAGCAGAGAATGATCCCTCGATGACCTCATGTCTTCTGCTTCTTGCTACTGTTAACCAACCACTAGGGCTGTGTCCCAACCTTCATAACACAACTAAAAAAAGTCACAATATAGATTTTAGGGAAAATGTACTAAAAACCTCGGGAATGAGAAAGAAGAGAATCAAAGTCATCATTAAAGACTGTGCTTGGCAATTTAACTCCTAAAATGCTGTAGCAAAGCATAATACCTCTGGAGGGCTACTCCACATGTAGGCTGGCTGTTTGCATTGTGCCCTGTCTTATAACGTGTTGGTTTATGGTAAAGCTGGGTTGAGATCCTGGTGTTCTTCCTCTTGATTATCCCCCTGACATACTTCCAGTTAGGTAACTTAGCAACTCTCAGGCATTTCTGGAGGTGATTTCGCTTCCATCTTTTAGGTCCCATTAACCTAAAATTTTTTTTTTTGTCTGAGGCAGCTGTAATGACATAGATTACTTTGAGGTTGCATCCAGGATTTTTAAAAATGCACAGGGAGGGCTTCCCTGGTGGCGCAGTGGTTGAGAGTCCGCCTGCCGATGCAGGGGACGCAGGTTCGTGCCCTGGTCTGGGAAGATCCCACATGCCGCGGAGCAGCTGGGCCCGTGAGCCATGGCCGCTGAGCCTGCGCGTCCGGAGCCTGTGCTCCGCAACGGGAGAGGCCACAACAGTGAGAGGGGAGTAACTGAGATAATCCAAATGAAGCACTTAACACGCTCAACACCGTGCCCGGGACGGAGTAAGGACGCAATAAATAGCCTTTGCTATTTTTGAACTCAACTCGGGGACTTTCCCAGTTGACAGTTACACACCCAGTGAGGCAGTGTGCCTCTCACTGCTGGGCGACATTAGGAGTCATGGAGAAACAGAAAACCTCCCCTAGTAGGAGAAATCTCTGGGCTAGAAGCATTTTAGAAGACAAGAATGTGAGACAGAATACAGGATGTTCATGTTTACCCTTCAGGCAAAGTATTGTCATCCTGTTTTCTATTCAGGAGCAGAAAGGAACAGGAAGAAGACACATTTCAGGGAACTGAATTCTGACTACGGGAAAGTCTCTCCCTCCCTCCCCTTCGCCCACTATGACCCCTACCCAACGAGGACACAGGAGCCCTGCCCTGCACTGAGGAGGGGGCTACAAAAGCCCTGCCCAGCCTGTGGCCAGCTTAACATCAGCCTAGACTACACAGTCCTTATTGGAGCCGGGAGCAGCCCAGTAGGTGGCCGAGCTGCCAGAGAACAAAACTCCAGTGCCAATGGCGATTTTCCTCAGTGCTGCTGGATTCCGTGAGGCTGAGATCCCAGCCTCCACGCTGCTATGCTTCTACTCTGAAAAACCCTGAAACCTGGCCATATAAGAATTTCCCAAATTCAACTGCCTGTGCCCTTAGGTCTTTAGAAGTATGTGTGATCAGGAAAAGATTCTATTACATTCCTCAAAGGCAATGCCAGATATCTCAGTGCAAATCTTAATAAAGATTTAATGTGCACCCAACCAAGGGATGAAGAGAAGGAATTTCCGATGAACATATTTTGACTTTTAAAGCAGTCTATCACTACACATCTATGAATAAGGACGTAGCGTTTCAGATCACTTTGCAGTTCATTTAATATATCAAATTTATTTTGAAAGGAATAGCCTAACAATTTATATATGACCACCTTTGTAGGAGGTAATGGGGCTAGAAGATTAAGAAGCAAGTTTAGGGCTTCCCTGGTGGCACAGCGGTTGAGAGTCCGCCTGCCGGTGCAGGGGATGCGAGTTCGTGCCCTGGTCCGGGAAGGTCCCGCATGCCACGGAGCGGCTGGGCCCGTGAGCCATGGCCGCTGAGCCTGCACGTCCGGAGCCTGTGCTCCGCAACGGGAGAGGCCACGACAGCGAGAGGCCCGCGTACCGAAAAAAAAAAAAAAAAAGAAGAGGTGTTCAAAGAGCCCCAGCCATTCCCGCCCTCAGTTGTCTGAGTCTTCCCAGCCCAGGTGTCTGACATATGACTGAAGAAACCTCTGAGGTGACCCAGGACTCAGCTACAATGATTGCAAGGGCATGAGAGATTCCCAAGCGAAAGCTGCCTGGCTGAGCCCAGCCTACCCACAGGTCCAGGAGCAAAATAAAGGACTGCTACTGTTTTAGGCACTGTTTTGGGGGCTTTTTTATGCTCAATAAATAACCAGGTCCTGCTGTCAAGAGCAGTTCTTGTGCGAGGGCCCCACTATGGACTCCAGGGTTTTCATTCAAGCCCCCATTCTGCAAGTTTTAATGCTGGTGGTTTCTTGGTCTTAACCTGGAAGTATCAAAGGAAGATTCTCAGACAACAGCCAGGACTCATGGTCCTTGCTCACATGCTTGTTATCCTGATATGACGTGCTGACTGCAGTATTGTGAAGGGGCAGTTGTCTACTCAGACCATGAGGAAAACCAACCAAGTTCTCCAGTCCACAGGGGATGTCCATTACATCACTGCCATCTGGTCACATGGCAATGAGATGCCTTGATTCCAGGACCCACTTCAGTTTCATCAGTGTGACAATGTGCATCTTGGAATGATGATGTCAGCTGTAAAGTGGGGATAATTGTGTCTATCTGTGGGGTGGAGGAGGTTCCCATTACAGCTCCAGGCTTATGGTGAACCCTCAGTGAGCATGGCTGTCAGCACAGAGGTATATTACTACATGGACTCTGCATAAGGAAGTGGATGCAGGGTTGTGAGTCAGGCATTGAAACCCCAGGAAAAGGAAGTGTGAACCAGAGCAGAAAGGAGAAGCCTGAGGAAGTGGCTCAGCTGATGCACTGCCAGGACCTCATGAAAAGCAATGCATCAGAAATGCTTTGGTTACTCGAGTGAAAATATCATATTAAACTTTGCATCTGGGAGTGAGGCTGCTCTAGCCACGAAGCAATGTCAGCTGCACTGACAAAGGCTGCAGCCTTCCCTTAGCCCCAGAAAGCCGAGAGCTGCCAGAGTGGGGCCTGTTGTGTTCTCCTGGGGGTGGTGTTTCTCCAGGACGTGGTGTTTACACATCTCAGGTGGTTCTGTGTGACAGCAGCTGTCCCTTGCTCTATCTCTGAGTGAAGCCCTCTTCTCCCAGAAGGGGGCCTTGTTCATCCAGGCTTCCCTCACTCCTCACAGACAGCCAGGAGGGATGGAGAATAAGCAAGTTGCAGGAAAGCAGCAATGGACTGTGAATTAAAAAAGAAAAAGAAAAAATTTGTAGCTGCAGAATGTTTTGGTCAAATGGAGACTTACTAGGAACCCTGCCATGGAAAGAAGATCATTAAAGGAGCTTCTTTTTTTAAATAAATTTATTTATTTAATTTATTTTTGGCTGCATTGGGTCTTCATTGCTGTGCGTGGACTTTCTGTAGTTGCGGTGAGCAGGGGCTACTTTTCGTGGCGGTGCACGGGCTTCTTATTGCGGTGGCTTCTCTTGTTGTGGAGCACGGACTCTAGGCGTGCGGGCTTCAGTAGTTGTGGCACACGGGCTCAGTAGTTGTGGCTCGCGGGCTATAGAGCGCAGCCTCAGTAGTCGTGGCACACCGGCTTAGTTGCTGCGTGGCATGTGAGATCTTCCCAGACCAGAGATCGAACCCATGTCCCCTGCATTGGCAGGCGGATTTTTAACCACTGTGCCACCAGGGAAGTCCCAGGAGCTTCTTGATATTAACACTTTGGATAGCATTTTTGCAATATCTCGTAATGCTAAATAAACATGGCACGTTCTATGACCCAGCAATTCCTCCTTGCTGGTATATCTGTAGATAATTGCTCCTCAAACTTCAGTGGGAAGCTGAAGAACCTGGGGATCTTATCAAAATGCAGATCCTACACTACCAAACATAAGGTAGATAGCTAGTGGGAAGCAGCCACATAGCACAGGGAGATCAGCTCGGTGCTTTGTGACCGCCTGGAGGGGTGGGATAGGGAGGGTGGGAGGGAGGGAGACGCAAGAGGGAAGAGATATGGGAACATATGTATATGTATAACTGATTCATTTTGTTATAAAGCAGAAACTAACACACCATTGTAAAGCAATTATACCCCAATAAAAGTGTTAAAAATAATAATAATAATTAAAAAAATGCAGATCCTGATTCAGTAGATCCCAAATGGGGCCTGAGATTCCAGATTTCTGGCTGCCTCCCAGGTGATGCTGATGCTCGGACCACACTCTGTAGCAAGGCCCAAGGGAACTGCTTTCTAAACTTCCTTTTGGCTTTGCTAGTAAAAATCACATTCAGGTGGCAATCCAGTATACACTTATCTATAATTGAAACAGAAGTTTTATGAAGCAATACTTATCCTTGCCATGTGATGCACTCTAATATTTTGTCTTCTACCAAAAAAAGAAAGAAAAAAGCAGTGTTGACCACAAAGCCACTGAAATGATTTCATTATTCACCAGCGGGTCTCAAGCCACACTTTAAGAAACAGAACTCTGGAGAAATTCTTACACACCAGGAAACAGGAAGGCTTATTGATGCATTGTTTGTAATAACAAAAAGAAATTTGGAAAAAGCGAAACAAAACAAAAGAAAAAACAACAACCTGAAAGACCTATCCACAGGAGAATGTATCAGTGCATTTGTGATGTATGCACACAGTGGAACAGTGAAAATAAATGAATTTGAACCACATGAATCAGCATGTTTCTCCAAAACAATGCTGAGTTAAAATTCAAGTTGAAGGATACATGTTCTAGGACACCATTTATATATACTGTTTAGAAACAGGCAAAATACTTCTATTTGTTATTTAGGAATTCATACATATGTAGTAAAGGTATAAAAGCTCATAAGGGAATGATTAACACAAATTCAGGAGAGTGATTTCCTGTTAGGGGAGAGAGTAGACTCAGGTGGAGGTACCTTTGGGGTTTCACCGGTATTGGCACAGCTTCTTTCCCCAAGGTGGGTGATGAATCTGTGGTGCTCCTTATATTGGTGTCTTTTATTTTTTTTAATAGGCTAGAGGCATTTTGTAATAATTAAAATTTTAAAAAGAAAGAAAAAGAAAGGAGGAGGTGCTTGAATTGAAATTTGTAGGGGCTTTTGTTAGTTTCCCAGGGCTGCTATAACAAATTACTAAACACTTGTTGGCTAAGGACAACTGAAATTTATTCTTGCACAATTCTTTAGGCCAGAAGTCTGAAATCGAGGTGTATTTAGGGTTTGTTCTCTCTGGAGGCTCTGAGGGAGGATGTGTCCCCTGCCTCTCTCCTAGCTTCTGATGACTGCTGGCCATCCTTGCCGTTCCTTTGTTGCGGGCTTCACCATTCCAGTCTCTGACCCCATCTTCACGTGGCCTCCTCTTTGTGTCCCCAGTCTCCCTCTCCAGTCTCTTACAAAGACACCGGTCACTGCCTAACTCCAGGCTGATCTCATTTGGAGATCCTTAACTTAATTCCTTCTGCAAAGACTCTATTTCCAAATAAGTTCACATTCACGGGTATTGGGGATTAGGATTTGGGGCAGAGCTGGGACTCCCACCAGAGGCTCCTGAACTCCAGAGCCCACGTTTTGAAATCACGGTTCTCTGCTGTCTTCCATCAATACCTCTTTAAGTCTCAATTCCTTCCTCTCTCCAATGGGAATAACAGTTCTGGCCTCATAGGGTTGTTCTTAGGGTTCAGTGAGCTGGTTTATCTAAAGTACTTAGCATGGTGCTGGGTACAGAGTAACTAGCAGTTGTTATTATTAAGATACGGAGAGTAAGGCCTGAAGCAGTGTTCTCTCCCTCCCTCCCTCAGACTGTGTGTGTTTAGCAGGGATTGTGTCTCACTCATTTTTGTTCATTTCATTTTTTTTTTGTTGTTTTTTGTTTTTGCGGTATGCGGGCCTCTCACTGTTGTGGCCCCTCCTGTTGCGGAGCACAGACTCCGGACACACAGGCTCAGCGGCCATGGCTCAGGGGCCCAGCCGCTCTGCGGCATGTGGATCTTCCTGGACCGGGGCACGAACCCGTGTCCCCTGCATCGGCAGGCAGACTCTCAACCACTGCGCCACCAGGGAAGCCCTGTTCATTTCATTTTTAAACCCATGTGCAGTGAGCACTTACTATGTGCCAGGCACTTTTCCAGCCCCTAAGCATGCAGCTAAGACTAAGACACAATCCCTGTCCTCAGAGTCTAGCATTTCCCCACCAAGCCCAGAACCCATAGTAGGCCCTCAAGGAAAGCCTGTGGATGAATGACTATGTGAATAAATGAATGCAGAGAGCAAGTGACTCTTCTGCCTCCCTGCCACCCCCACCTCCCCCAGAGGTGTCCATTCAGCTGTGAGAATTGCCAAGGCTGGTCCTTGGATAATGAATTAGCACTGTCTTCCAATAAGGGTGGTTTCATCCATCTGAAGGATGAGGATAATAATATATTCTTTGCAAAACTGTTGGGTGGCTTAATCAACTGATATAAAGTGTTTCCAAAGCCACAGATGAAAAGCAAGGTAAAAATACCTGTGTTATTGGTATTGCTCATTTACTGCCCCCCTGCAGCCTGCCTTTCAGATGTATTCCTCGAAGCAGGAAGAGGTAGTGTCTAGTTTTAAGATAATTAAACCCAAATAAAGATAATCTACTCCTTGATTAGAGCCAAAACCTGCCCTTTCTCCTCTTTGCTGAGTCTCTCCATTTTCTTCATACTCAGGTGAGTTGCCTTGTTTTGGGAACATCTACTGTTGAGACAGTAACTTTCTGTCTTTGAATCTGTCCTTTAAGGCATGTATTTCCACCAGAGTCTTCTGGGGCTTCTCTGGGCCTATAAAATAGTTAGAAGGTCCACAAGAGCATTTGCATAACTGTTGATTTGAATATAATTTGCATAACCTATCTTGGTCTGTGCAGTTATATCTTATTTGATTTCCAAAAGCTTTGTCATTTCTGTTTATATAATCATAAAAGTGGCAAAGATCTCAGATCATATGAGGAACTCATTCTCCCAGAGTCACTGGAGGGGTGGAAGAAAGGGACATTTGTTTAACATCTACCATGTGCTTACAAATGTGATTTCAATAATTTAGTCCATGGTTCTCAAATTTGGCTGCACATTGGAATCACTAGGGAGCTAAAAAAATACACCTGATCCGAGCCCTCAGCGATTACAATGTAATTGGGAGTAACTGGGGTCGGGGTGGCAGCCTAGTGTCAGGAGCTTTAAAACCTCCCCAGGTGATTCTAAGATGCAGCAAAGATTGAGAACTACTTATTTATCATCATTAAAAACCCATGAACGCCCCCCACACAAAATGGTGAAGGTGTGGAAACTGAGACTTTGAACATGCATAATATTATTAATGTTAATAGTGTATCATTTTGATACTTGGTGTGCCAGATTCTGCTAAGCACATTGATGTTTGTGTGTATTAAATTCTTGCAATGACTTTTTGAGGCAAAGATTAATATCTCCCTTTTACAGATAAACAAATGTTTATCTGAGTTGAGGCTCAAAATGTATATAATCTGTCCAAAGCCCCCAAACTAGCAAGAGATCATTCGCAGGAAAGAGATGACTGTGCTTGGATTACGATTAGACTGTGTTGGGATTTGAATTTTGCTTCTAACCTCTGGTTGATGCAGAATCCAACTTGAGGTTCTTTGTCTTCTGTGTTCTTTGGGGCTTATCATAGTGCTGGGATCTTCAAAGGCACCTGGAAAATACGGAGGGTTGGCATGAAGCAGTTGGGGCCAAGGAGTGGACTTTCCAGGCAGTGAGAAGACCTTTTGACCTGATAGATCAGTTCTTCCTCCCTTCCTGTCCCTTCCCTCCAGTATTTATAGAGCTCTGTGCCAAAGACACAAGACTGACAGGGGCTGTTATGTAGCATCCATCATATGTCAGCTAATATTGGAGCTTTGAATTAACCTGCAGAAGTTGGGCTGTGCATTTTTCTCCCTGTAAAATGAACTGAAGCTGTTATGAAGAAATAGTTTCAGCACACCAAAGGGAGGAATGGTGGCTTGTTTTTATTTATTTGGGTTTTGGGGTTTTTTTCTTCTCACCTAGGAAGTGGCAAGAGGACAGATATTTTATCACATTCATCCAGCCCGATGTGCTCCAGAATAGTGAGTCGTTGGGTGCCATGCCATTCAAATACAAATTTACTCATTCATTCAGGACTTGTTGAGCTCCTGCCATGTGCCTAGCACTATTCTGGATGACGGGGACATGGTAACAAATGAGGCCAAATCCCTCTGTCTGTGGCGACCTGAATGATGAGAAGAAACAATTCCTTAGGGGTGGGCAGGTGTAGAGCCCTGAGATGGGAATGTGCTTGGTGGGTTCATGGAACAGCAGGAAGGAATGTGGCTCACAGGGTCTGAAGTGGGGAGAGGGTCAGCGAGGTGTGCAGGGCCGGATCTCACAATGCTCGGGAGCCACGAGAAGCCCTCTGAATGTTCATCTGAATGAGATGGGAAGCTGTTGGACGGTTTTAAGCAGGAAAATGACGTGATCCAACTTACATTTTGGAAGGATCACTCTGGCTCCTGTGCGGAGGATAGGCTGTAGGGGGCAGTACTGGGAGCCTGGAGCTGATTTCGGAAGCGTTGATCCAGGTGAGAGATGGTGGTTTGAACCAGAGGGCAGCAGTGGACGTGGTTACAAGTGGTTGCACTTGGCATCTGTTTTGAAATTTGAGCCTACAGGACTTGCTGTGCTGTGTGAGGAAAAAAGAGGAGTTTGGGTCTCAATGGATAAAAGGTACTATCTCTTGAAATGGGAAAGACTGAAGGAGGAGCAGTTCATATTCAACTACACCTGGAAAACATCACGTATTGTATCTTCTTTTTAGCAAATTCACAGTCGCATATCAAAGGTTTTCTGATGGCCTGCAGTAAAGACATCTGCTTCACTTTGGTTAACCCAGTATTTCCCAGTTTGATCATGTAATTCTGTCTGTCTTTGCCCCTTGGAACATGTGGTAAGGTTCTTCAGACTTTCCCTGAATAACACCAGTGTTAGATTGTAGACGCATGTGTGTCGGTGTGTCTACCCAGGTTGGGGAAGTGACTTGCAGGTGTGCAGTGTTCTAAATTCTGGTGAAAGTGCTGTGTGCTTCTGTTCTTTCCACCTTCAAATATTTCCCCACCATCCTCTTCCACCTAACTAGTATTCCTGCCTCCAGGCTAACCGAAACGTATCTCCACACCAAGTTAGAGAGAGCTAATAGGAAAATCGGTGCCACTCTCCCGCCTAGAACTTTAAATAGCTCCCCATTGCCTTCAGGATGAATACCAAATGCTTTACTATGGCTTCACCATATGCTTTGCAATGTGACTTTCTGCTACCTTCTCAGCCACCTTTGCACTCTGTGTTTTATCTAAACCGAACTTTTTAAAGCTTCTTATGTTCTATCTCACCTCTGTGCTTTTGCACACTTTCTTCCCTCTACCTGGAATACTCTCCAAGCTCCTTTCTGCAACCTTTAGTTATTACCTTATATAACATACCTCTGGGAGCAATCTCTTGACTTCTCATGCTTGGGCTAGGCAACTCTTCTTTGCACTCATGGTCATGTACATTGTGAAATAATCACTGTAATCAAGCTAATGTCTAGGCAATGGTATTTTGAATGTGATACCAGAAGCACAGGCAACAAAACCCAAAACAGACAAGTGAGATTGCATCAAACTAAAAAGCTCCTGCACAGCAAAGGAAACAATCAGCAGAGTGAAAAGACAACCTACAGAATGGGAGACACTATTTGCAAACCATATATTGGGTAAGATGTTAGTATTTCAAAATATGTAAGGAACTCATACAGATCAGTAGCAAAACCCCAAATCGCCCGATTAAAAAATGGCCAAAGGACCCGAGTAGACATTTCTCAAAAGAAGACATGCAAATAACCAGCAGGTGTATGAAATGGTGTTCAACATCACTAATCATCAGGGAAATGCAAATCAAAACCACAATGAGATACCACCTCACGCCTGTTAGGATGGCTGTTATCGGAAAGACAAAAGATAACAAGTGTGGGGGAGGGTGTGGTTGAAAAGGAGCCTTTCTCTCTGCGCTGTTGGCCGGAGTGTAAATTGGTGCAGCCATTATGGAAAAACAGTATAGAGGTTCCTCAAAAAATTAAGAATAGAACTACTTTATGGTCCAGCAATCCCACTTCTGGGTACATGCCCCTAGCTTTTAATAGCATTTATCACATGAGTTTTTTTGGGGGGGAGGTCTCTGTTTCCCACCAAGGGTTGAGTTTCACGAAGGCTTGGCCAATTGTCTTGTTTCCCATGATAACCCTAGTGCTTAGCACAATGCCTGGCACAGAGTAGTAAATGCACAGCAAATCTTTATTGAGATAAATGAATAAGTGAATGTAGCTCTCTGGATCCTTAGCAAACATAATCTTCAGATAGTTTTCTATTATTCTGCTTCCTGTGATCTGGGAGTCTTAAAATTGTCACAGAGCTAGAAAGAGGCTCAAAGGGTCCTAGAATCCCTCTTTCTGTCTTTAGACTGAATCCTACTCAGGATTCTTTAACAGGTGGGGAGGCTGGAGGTCACGGACAACGACCAAGACATTGATTGAATTCTGTAAACCTCTGCTGGGAATTCAGATTTCCAGGAATCTAGGAAGTAGGAACTAGGACACAGTTTGTGTATGTGTAGCATATAGCTGGGGAGATAGACTCACGAAGTTCTGGGAAGAAAGTGCTAAAAATGGAGGTTTTGGGAGCAATTTGTGGGAACATAGAAGAGGAGAAATTAATTTGGCCTGGAGTTGGAGATTGAAGAAGCTATAGGAGAAACAGTGATAATTAACCTGGACTTTTAGGGTTGACTAAGAATCTGCCAGCCAGGAATCTAAAGATGGGGCGATGGGGGAGGCTGCTTAAAGCAGAATATGGACATGAAGGTGAGGATCTTGGTGGCAGGTCTGGGGAGAGATGAGTTGTATGCCCAGAGATCCGAGATCCAAGCAGGGTTGAGACTAAGTTTATGTCAGTTAGGATGCTTTGGTTTATGAGTAAAAGAAAGCCATACCGGGAGAGGTTCAAATGTCAGGAAAAAATTATGTTGTATCATGAGAACTCTGGAGGGAGGTAGTTCCAGAGTGGCTAATTCAGCAGCAGGAAAAAAAGTCAACTTTTTTCCACATTGCCATTCCAGTGAATGAATTAGAGTCTGTGTCTTCCTCTGTTGATTTATATATATATATATATATATATATAGTTTTGTTTTGTTTTTTGTAATCGGTGAGGGAAATATTTCCCAGAAGCCCCACCCCCAGGCCCTTTGGCCAGGATTATATCATATGGCTAAGCCTAAGCAGGTCCCTGGCCAGGGACATGTGCCCACTGCAGTTGACTTAGGCCAATCAAGATTTACACCTGCACCCAAGAGCGGGGAGGGTCACCTGAGGCACGTGGCTGCTCAACAGATGAGATGAATAACATCAGGGTTCTGTTAACAAGAGATGGGAAGGCAATGGGTCAGGCAGCAAATTTTGGCCACTGTGGGGACCTGGAGCACCTGTGCTCCATCCGGGGTATCAGCCACCACTCAGCTCCAGCCCAGTGTTGCCACATGGGAGGGAGCCTAGTGTTACCAGAACCTGTGATTAAAAATATCCAGGACTGGAGATTTTTATGTGAAATCTTGTAATTTCTAAGTGTTGGCAACGATTAAAAAATAAACCAACCTGTTTAGTCCAAATAAAATGTTTGTGGAACAGTCATTTGGGAAAGGCAAAGATCCCCTTCACCACCATCCCAATTTTCTCCCCCACTCCAGAAATGAGCGCCGTAAGCCACACATGTATCCTTCTGGACCTTTCATTTTCTGTGAACTTACATACACTAAGTACACGTACACAGTTTTGTTTTCTAGTGTGTGTGTGTGTGTGTGTGTGTGTGTGTGTACATGTATGTTTAACCTCAGGGGGGATTTTCTTAGGCATATTGCTTTATGACAAGTTCTTTTCACTTAACACGAGGTCTCAGAGATCTTTCCATGTCAGTGCATAGAGATTCATGAATGATACATGACAGAGAAAGAGAGGGAGAGAAAGATTCATGTCAGTTATGCCCCAAAACACTGTTCCATAGTGGTGCAAGTAACATTCCTTGGCACTCCCCTGTGAAAACTCCTTCTAGTGTGAAAATTCCTTCACGGGAATTCTTTTGTTTTTGGATGGTGTGGTGGCTTTGTAATGCATCTATCAACGTGACTAGTATGAACTGCAATCCCCACAGTCCTTTTCTCGTGTGTTTCTTATTAGGGTGAGCCACCAGGGAGATTCTTGGGAGACCTGGAGGGCACAGGAGAGCAGCAGCCAGTTTGTAGCTCACGCGTGTTCTTGCTGATCTGCTTGATCATCTTGGGGGCAACACGAGCAGCGGCGGGGCCTGCAACGGCTCCCCCTTCAGTGCCTCTGACTCCTGGGCAGGGTGTGTGTGTTCAACTCTGTGACTAAGGGCCCAGCTTCCTCAGGACACTCACAGCACTTCCACCAGGCGCAACAGGAATGGTCATGGGTTTCGTGGTGTCTCGGCACGTTCCCCACCTTACATCCCTCTTCCCTTTCCAACTGCCCATTCCAAGGACATCAAGCTGCAGCATTAGATGTGAAGACATCAGCCTCTCAGAGACTGTTTAATCAGCTCCCACAAATGCATAAAGCCAATTCCCTATAACAAATCCCTTTTGTTTTACATATATTTATATATAACTATGTAGAGATATATATTTTAAAATATGTTCTACATAAAAATATTTTTTAAATATATGAATATATATGTGTATATGTATGTACGTATATATGTACGTTACTATCTATCCATCTATCTCCTAGCGGTTTCACTTCTCTGGTTGATACAAAAGGATTTCCATCTGAATAACAGCAGCAGTTGCAACAACAGCAACAAGAAACACTTTGGAATGTTTTTTTAACTGTCAGGACTGTGCCAGGTACTTCAGGCATACCATCTTATTTAATCCTCACAATAATTCTGTAAGCAAGGGCTATTATCCCCATTTTACATACCAGGCACACAGACTTAACGAAGTTAAGTCACTTGACTGCCATCATAGAGATGCAGAGACTGATGCCAATCTGGGTTTGTCTGACTCCAAAGCCTGGGCTTTAAACCAAAACACCGTATTGCTTCCCTTAAAAACAAGCTCTAGCCAGACTTCACGTTAGGAATATAGTTTATGGCTGTTCTGCACTGTGAACATTGGTGTATCCTCCAACTGCAGAGGAAGAGAGGACAGTGTGCTTGCTTTGGAAACAGGATGTTCCTCAAAGGTAATGACGTCTTCGAGGGTCTGGTTTATAGGCAAGTGTGGCATGTTCACTGAATCACAAAACAGGCCGCCTGCCTGGTCTCCTTCTGGAAGCCGTTCATGTTCTTGGAACAGAATGTGGTATGTGTACCACTGGTTACGCACAGGATGACTTTAGGCAGCACTGAACGTTGCATACAGTTGAATCACATAGCTATTCTTTTTTCCAATGCCTTACCTACTGATTATGGCAGGGAGACGGTATTCGTTACGTACTAATATGTTTCTAACACCTCTCTAGTGTTGGCTAATCTACTTTTGAACAAGGAAGGAAACCAGGCCATTGCCTGAGAGTCTCCAGTGGGCAACAGTACCTTTAGAGAATTTAATAGCACTGGATATGTTGCTTTTGTTTTTTTGTAGTAGTTGTTAATAATGGCAAGGGATGGTGGTTTTACATTTATGTTATATGCTTGAATTTACATGTTAGAATTTTCCTAAGTCAAAAGATGTGAGTCGGGCTTCCCTGGTGGCACAGTGGTTGAGAGTCTGCCTGCCGATGCAGGGGACACGGGTTTGTGCCCCGGTCCAGGAAGATCCCACATGCCGCGGAGCGGCTGGGCCCGTGAGCCATGGCCGCTGAGCCTGCGCGTCCGGAGCCTGTGCTCCGCAATGGGAGAGGCCACAACAGTGAGAGGCCCGCGTACCGGAAAAAAAAAAAAAAAGATGTGAGTCAATTTAAGGAGATACACAATAGTGCCTGTGGTTTTTGGTGAAAATTGTTAAGGTCCTTGAAAAAGGACTGAAGTCTCTGAAACAATGGTTGGGTCAACATGGTGAACCAACTAGTCAGGATTACTTACATTGGTCTAGTCCTGTTGGTGCATCTAGACCCAGTTCAAACCCGTCATAGTGGTTGGTCAAAAAAATTTGTTGAATGAATGAATAAATCCTTTAAGAAGTCCTCTCAGCCCTTTCCAGCTATAGGGATTCCTCCCACTTGGAAACTCACAGGACTTGTACTCATTCTATAAGCATTTTTTGACACCTATTGTGTGCCTGGCACCAAAAATGCAGCAGCCAACAAGATGCCAAATATAAGTATAATTAAATGAGTACATCATGTGACAATACTGCTATTTTTATTATAAAGTTTTTACGGTAATAGGTACTTTTCCATACGCAGGCCCTATTTTCCATATTAATTCTAACCTCGAAGCCAGGGTCCGAATGACATACTGAGAACATTAGGGAAAATAGAATGAAAGAGAAAAAAAAAAAAAATGAGATAGTAATACAGCTAGAACTGCACTGTCCAACATGGTAGCCACTAGTCACATCCTGTGTGTTGCTGAGCATGTGAAATGAGGCCAGTCTGACTTGAGATTATGCCTTAAGTGTGAATTACACACTGGGTTTCAGAGACTTAGCATGAAGAGAAGAATGTGAAATATATCATTTGTAATTCTTTTTTTTTTGATGATGAGAAACAATGCCGTATTTTATTTTTTTATTTTGCGGTGCGGGCCTCTCACTGTTGTGGCCTCTCCCGTTGTGGAGCACAGGCTCCGGACGCGCAGGCTCAGCGGCCATGGCTCACGAGCCCAGCTGCTCCGCGGCATGTGGGATCTTCCTGGACCTGGGCACGAACCCGTGTCCCCTGCATCGGCAGGCGGACTCTCAACCACTGCGCCACCAGGGAAGCCCTGTAATTCTTTATATTGTAACACGTTGAAATTATATTTGAGATATCGTGGGGCAAATTATATGTGGGATATAGTGTGGTAAATTAAATAAATTATTAAAATGATTCCAACTATTTCTTCTTAATTCTTTAATGTGGCCAGTGGAAAATTAAAATTACAGATGTGGCTGATATTCTCTTTCTATTGGGCAGTGCCAATGGCTAGACTGTGTGGTCCAGGAGGGTAGACACCTGTCTCCTTGCTTCACACTGTGCTTTCAGCATCCAGCACAATGCCTAGTGCATAGCAAGTGCCCAGTAAGTTCTTATTAAACCACATTGGGCAAGTGAGTAATGCTAAAGTTTCTAGGCTTCTTCAACAATTGGTTCAGTATCCAACTCTCATTTGCTATTTCTTGGACTTAACTAATTTTTTTCCTGCAAATCTTTAGGAGTTCTACTTTTTTAAAAAAGAGCTTCAGTTAATGATTTAATTTGGATTTAACAAGCCAGTTATTGCAGGTCAATTAAGTGCCACTTTATGATTTAAAACCTATTTTTTTTCAGGTTAACCACCACTAAATGTTTTCCTCACACCTCTTTTTTGGTTAATATTATTTAAAAACTATTGTCAATTATTTAAGACATCATTTTACATCCACGGACACTTAAAAGAATTCTCTTAAAAGCAAGACCTGTGTTTTTATAAAAAAATATCTTTGGTCATTTGCAAACTGATTTATTATAGAAGAATAAGCACATGTAATTTACCAAGGAGCAAAATAACCAAAATATAGTTAAGGGTTCGACAGAAAATGAATATCAGGTGAGGGCAAGCAGACAAAGTTGACTGAGCAGTGAGCTCATATCTAGGTACTTTAAAAAATAGCAGCTTTATTGAGATATATATAATTCACATATTATAAAGTTCACCCTTTAAAGTATACAATTCAGTGGTTTTTAGTATATTTACAGAGTTGTGCCACATCACCATTATTCATTCGAGAACATTTCTATCACTCCAAAAAGAAATCCTATACCTATTAGCAGCCAGTCCCAATTCCCGTCTCTCCCTATCCTCTGGTAACCACCAGTTGACTTTTGGTCTCTATAGATTTGCCGATTTTGGACATTTCGTATAAGGAGAGTCATATAATATGTGGACTTTTGTGCCTGGCTTCTTTCACTTAGCTCACTGTTTTCAAGGTTTGTCTAAGTTGTAGTACGTTAGTACTTTATTCCTTTTTATGAGTCATTAAAGAAATGCAAATCAAAACCATGAGAGATACCACTTCATATCCATTAGGATGGCCATAATTTAAAAAAAGAAAGAAAAATAACAAGTGTTGGAGAGAATGCAGAGAAATTGGAACACATACATTGCTGGAGGGGATATAAAATGGTGCAAATATTGTGGAAAACAGTTTGGCAGTTCCTCAGTATCTTATTGATGAGTTTAATGAATAGAAGTTCTTAATTTTAATGAAGTCTAATTTATCAGTCATTTAAATTAGTGTTTTGTAGGTCCTGTTGAAAAAAATCTTGGCTTATTCTAGGTTTATCTTTCAGAAGCTTTATTTTTGTATCCTTACATTTAAGGTCTACCATCCCCCTGGAATTGATTTTATATATAGTGTGAAGCACGATACTTTCTTTTTTCCATGTGGATTTCCACTGACTGAGTCCCAGTTTTGAAAAATAGTATCTTCCCCTACCACACTGCAATGGTCTCTTTGTCATAAATCAAGTAACCATATAAGTCTGTTTCTGGACTGTACTCTCTTCTACTGATCTATTCATCTACCTTGCACCATTACCCCACTGTCTTAATTCCTGTAGCTTCATTATAGTTTTTAATATCTGAAAGTATAAATCTTCCAACTTAGTTCATCATCAAGATTATCTTGGATATTCTTGGCCCTTTTTATTTCCGTATACATTATGGAATTAGCTTATCAATGCAAACAAAAAGAAACCTGTTGGGATTTTGACTGAGGTTTTGTTAAAATCTATAGCTCAACTTAGAATGACTTCTTTAGAATGTTGAGTCTTCCAATCCGTGAATATTATTTATTCTTGCATTTATTTAGATCTTGTATCAGTCAGGGTCCAATGAAGAGACGGAAGCTGGACCAGTAATTTGAATAGGGAAAATTTAATATAAAAATGTGTTGACTAGTAAAAAGGCGGATCATTATTTAAAAGGGTAGAAGATGACTAAGGGGTACAGCAGGAGCAACTACAGAAAGTTGTTACTACCCCTGGGGCCAAGAGATAGTGAATAAATAAAGATGCTTGGAAACTTAAGAGGGCCCCCATCCCCACTGCCTAGGCTGAAATTCAGAGCTATTTGGAGAAGGTGTGGGCCCCATAGAAATACGCAGTCCACCAATGATGGAGAAACAGGAAGATGTGGGCCACACCTGACCTATAGGAGTGGCCTACCTCTGGGCGGCGGAGGAAGTTGCCAGAGAGCATGGGCTGAACAGCTGGTCTGCAGAACTTCTGATATGGTGGGTTAGAAGTGGTGTAATGGGTATCCCTAACTCATTCCCAACCTCATAGAGAAAATCTTCAATATTTCACCATTACATGTGATGTTGGTGCTAGTTTTTTGTAGCTACCCTTTATCAAAAGTATCTTAGTGTGCTAAGATTAAACCATAAATGGGTATTTGACTTTCTCAAATGCTTTTCTTTATCTGTTGAGGTAATTCTGTATTCTCTTTTGACATTTGTTCCATAAATGTGGACAATTATAGTGATTTCTTTTCAAATGTGAAATCAACTTTGTAGTCCTGGGATAAACCAAACTTGGTCATGATCTAGCATCCTTTTTATGTATAACTGCATTTGATTTGATAATATTTTGTTTGGGAGTTTTGCATCTGGGTCTGAGAGAGAGTTTGGACTGTACTTTTTTTTCTTAGAGTTTCCTTGTCAGGTTTTGGTATCCAGGTGTTCGTATCAAGGTTATGTTGACCTTAAAAAATGAATTGAGAAATGTTTCATTTTTTTATATTTCCTAGTAGATGTTGTGTAAGGTCAGTATTACGTCTTGTTTAAATGCTTGGAAGGATTCGATATCTGGATCTAGATAGTTCTTTGTGGGAATGTTAATTACAGATTCAATTTCTTTAATAGATATAGAAGTATTCAGATGTTTTATTTCTTCTTATGTCAGTTTTGGTAAGGTGTGTTTTTCTCATTTGCTTCATCTACATTGTCAAATTTTAATGGTATAAAGTTGTTTATAATCATATTGTTATCTTTTCAATGCCCATAGGATCTTGATTGGCATTTATCAATTTTATTAGCCTTTTTGAAGAACCAGTTTTGGGCTTTGTTAATTTTCTCTATTGTAAGTTTGTTTTCTGTTTCATTGATTTTTTTGCTTTTATCTTTGTTATTTTCTTCCTTCTACTTTGAGTTTGATTTGTTGTTCTTTTTCTAACTTCTTGAGATGGATATTTATATCATGGATTCCATCCTATCTTGTTTTCTAATATATCCACTTAAAGCTGTGGGACTTCCCTGGGGGTCCAGTGGTTAAGACTCCGTGCTTACACTGCAGGGGGCACAGGTTCAATCCCTGGTTGGGGAACTAAGATCCCACATGCTACGAGGCATGGCCAAAAAATTAAAAAAGAAAAAAAAAAAGCTGTAAGTTTTTGCCTAACTAGAGCTTTAGCTACCTACCATACTTTTTGATACGTCTTTTTTTTTTTTTTTTTTTTTTTTGCGGTACGCGGGCCTCCCACTGCTGTGGCCTCTCCCGTTGCGGAGCACAGGCTCCGGACGCACAGGCCCAGCAGCCATGGCCACGGGCCCAGCTGCCCCGCGGCATGTGGGATCCTCCCGGACCAGGGCATGAACCCGCGTCCCCTGCATCGGCAGGCGGACTCCCAACCACTGTGCCGCCAGGGAAGCCCTGATACGTCTTATTTTTATTATCATTCATTTGAAAATATTTCTACTTTCCTTTGTGACTTTTTCTTAATTTCCAGGCAGGTTTTAAAAGATTTTAAAGTTACTATTGATTTCTAGCATAAAGGCATTGTAGTTAGAATGTATATTCTGATTAATATTAATCCTTGAAATTTATTTAAATTTATCTTATGACCCATTTTAGGTAAATGTTCCATGTGCACTTGAAAAAAATGTGTACATATACAACTATCCTTGGTGCAGTGGATGATTTATACTGACTTCTCTCCTGTTTCACTAATCCTTTTTTTTTAAACAGCTGTGTCCAATCTATTGTTAAACATTCTAATACCAAATAAGTCAAATTCATTAATCGTGTCGCCTACATCTGTATACTCCTACCACGTTTTTGTCTGCTTGTTTTATTAGCTACTGAGAGAGGTTGTTAAAATATTCCACTATTACTATGGATTTATCCACCTTTCTTTTTATTTATTTATTTACTGGCCACACCACGTGCCTTGGGGGATCTTAGTTCCCCAACCAGGGATCGAACCTGTACCCCCTGCAGTGGAAGCGTGGAGTCCTAACCACTGGACTGCCAGGGAATTCCCTCTTCTTAGTTTTTTGATTTGAGTATTTTGAAAGTATGCTATTACGTGCATGTGAATGTAAAATTGCTATGTCTTCCTGGTGAATTAACCTTTTAAAATCTATTTTATTTTATATTATTTTTATAGGACACTATACCAAACAATTAAAGGATACATATTATTTTCAAAGGTATATAGAGTATTCAATCATAAAATGATTCAAAACGTAGAATGCTCAAAATACAGAATTGGAATTATTCAGCAAGGATTCTCTGACCACTGTGGAATTAAGCTAGAAAACCTGTGACTGCTAAGAAATTCAGCACTATACTTATTTTTTTAAAAAATCAGATTGTATTTATCTTTATTTTAAATTAATTTTTAGAAAATTTTTAAAAATTAAAAAAAATTTTTAATTGAATTATAATTGATCTACAACACTGTTAGTTTCAGATGCACAGCATAGTGATCCAGTAGTTGTATGCATTACAATACGATCGCCACAAATTAACCTTTTTATTGAAAATTTTCTCTTTATTTCTAGTTATGCATCTTGACTTTAGGATTACTTGGCTTAATATTATTTTAACTATACCACCTTTCTTTTGGTTAGTGGTTTTTTTGTTTTTGTTTTTTCATTCTTTTACTTTCAGTCTTTCTGTGTCCTTATGTTTATGGTGTAGCTCATACAAGCAACATATAACTGTTTTATTCTAATGCACTCTGACAAGCTAGGTCTATTAATTGGAGTGTTTAATGAATTAACATGTAATACAATTACTGATATATTTGATTTTATAGCTACAATATTACTATTTTTTTCTTTTTGTTTTCTTTTCCCCGTCCTTTCCTGCCTTAATTTTTTAAATAATTTTATTTATTTTTGGGTTTTCGTTGCTGCACACGGGCTTTTCTCTGGTTGCGGCAAGCAGGGCTTACTCTTTATTGCGGTGCGTGGGCTTCTCGTTGCGGTGACTTCTCTTGTTGCGAAGCATGGGCTCTAGGCGCGCGGGCTTCAGTAGTTGCAGCACGTGGGCTCAGTAGTTGTGGCTCGCAGGCTCTAGAGCTCAGGCTCAATAGTTGTGGCGCACAGGCTTAGTTGCTCTGCAGCGTGTGGGATCTTCCTGGACCAGGGCTCGAACCCATGTCCCCTGCATTGGCAGGCGGATTCTTAACCAGTGTGCCACCAAGGAAGCCCTCAAATAGAATTTTTGAACGTTTGTAAATATTTTATCCAGCTTTTCTAGTTATACTTGTTGGGAATATTGGTCTGCCTCAGTTCTTCCATCACAGCTGCACTTGGAAGTTCCATGATTTTTTTTTCTTCTTCTGAATGCTTTCCCTTACACCCTTTCTATTTTATTTATGCTTCTGGTCCTATGTGGTTTCTGCTTTCTGAATATTGCCTACCAGGGTTGCTGTGTGTTCAGTGTACTTGGTGTCTCCTGTGGTTGTGATGTGGAGGTCCTGTAGCTCACCCTGTGAGGCTCAGCATGATCTGGCCCCATGCTTACTCTCTCAGTGGTACTTTCCAGCCTCTCACCCTTAGGAAATATGCTTACAAGCCGTAATGGGCAAGAGACGCCTCCTTCAGAGAGGGCTTTCTTAACATTTCAGCCAGGTCCTCTTAGCAAATTCTCATTAACATGTTATTTAATTTCTTCCTAGTGCTTCTTACAAGTGCACTTTTCCATTGATTTGTGGAGTTGGTTGAGTAATTTATCTATTCTCCTCCAGAATGGGATCTGGAATGTGAAGACAGTGACCTTGTTGGTCTTGTTTACCACCATATCCCCTGGGTCCACCACAGTGCCTAATCCACATTTACTGAATTAATTTGAGCCTTAAAATGATGGGAGATGAAAAGGAGGGGACGAGAACTAACAGTCATTAAAATTTTATCATCTTATTTAGTGTTTGCCTTAACTCTTTGAGGTGGATGGTGTTTCCATTTTGCATAGAGTAAATCATGGCTCAGAGACATTATGTTATTTTCCCCACGCTACACCTTTGCTAAGTACTCAATCTAGAATTCAGTCCCAGGCCTATCTGATTCAGAAGTAACCCCAACATTATGAATTGTTAAATACTTCTCACTCTTCCATGCTTTTTGTATTTTCTTCCTTTTTTATTGACTTTTTAATCTTTATCTGAAACTCCTAGAATGCTAGGTTATATCAGTGGCTTTTCCTGAAAAAAAAAAAAAAACATAAAGAAGAGAAGCTGACAGTTTCTTTCTGTGACTTCAAAAACAAAAATGAGATGCCTTTTATATTTGGGTGGAAGGGTTATGGAGGTCAGTCTAGATCGCTGTATAAACTCCTTATTTCCCTCAAATGGTCCAGTTGAGGGGGAACATTAATGCGTTTAATGAACATTGGTTAAGTTCAATTAAAAAGAGGTACTTAGGGGCTTCCCCGGTGGCGCAGTGGTTGGGAGTCCGCCTGTCGACTCAGGGGACGCGGGTTCGTGCCCCGGTCCGGGAAGATCCCGCATGCCGCGGAGCGGCTGGGCCCGTGAGCCATGGCCGCTGGGCCTGCGTGTCCGGAGCCTGTGCTCCGCGGTGGGAGAGGCCACAGCAGTGAGAGGCCTGCGTAACGTAAAAAAAAAAAAAAGAAAAAAAGAAATAGTTACTGCACGGGCCTCTCACTGTTGTGGCCTCTCCATTCTTCCCGGAATGGGGCACGAACCCACGTCCCCTGCGTCGGCAGGCAGACTCTCAACCACTGCGCCACCAGGGAAGCCCGGCAGTAACTATTAAGTGAGCACTAACTATGTGCCACACACTACGCTGGTCACTTTACACACCTTCTCTTCAATGATCGAAGCACTTTTGGAAAATAGGTATTATTATTTCTATTGTGCAGATTTGAAAATTGAGACTCGGAGAAGTAAAGAAAACTGCCTTAGGAAGCTTCAGATCTGGAATTTGAACTCCTTCTGGACTTCCATAAAGACCACTTATTTCTATGTACACTGCTCAAGGCATCAAGCTTGGAGCACAGAAGGAGCTTAGTAATGTTGTTTTCTTTTTTCAGTTTAGTGATAATATGGTGAGCTTCCCAGGAAAGAGTTGCAAAGTCTTATAATGGGACTTCTTTGTGTCTTGCCAGGGAACGTGAACAGTATCTCCAAATTGACCCCAAAAGTTCTGAGTCATGACAGCTTGAGAGTGTCAGGTAAGGATCACGTCGGTCTCAACTGCAGGCTGTACCCCACTGTTTGCTCCAAATATTTTCTGGTTGCAAATGTTATTGATCTGACAGTTGATTTCCCGAGACGCATTAGTTCCAGGCTGGTGCAATATGAAAGTCTCCTCCTAAGGAAATTGGCCTTGTGAATAGTTATCCCCTGGGAAGATCATGCTGCACTTATTGCTTTGCTTTTATGGTGAAGAGGCCGCAAATACAATTAGCGGGCCTGGTTGGTGATTTTCCGATAATGATGTTTGGGGCATGTTATTGGTTTAGCCGTAATTGAGTTTAGGATGATCTGAAAATGTCTAAACTGGTGTGAAAGTCATCCTCGGCTTTTGCTTCAGTATGGATGCTTATGACTGAGGTGGGCTGATTACACTTGGATATCCTGAGTCTGGGGGGATGTGGTCGTGGACGGCTGTGGCTTGTCTCTCAAATTCTGTTTCCTTTCCCACTGTCACTAGTAAGGTGACAGCTGCTTCATAATATTCAACCCTCTCCCAAATCCCACCCCATCCTCGTCATTTGGAGTTTACTGTATATTTTCTAGCTCTCTTATTTCCCATACACGTATAATTTGTTCAATGTATGTTACAGTCATCTTTGTTAGGATTATTAATGCTAGCTGCCACAGTAGACGAGACCTGAAATCTCAGTGGTCGAACATCACAAAAGTTTATATTTTGCTCAGATAAAGCCTCATGTGAGTTGGCAAAGGCTCTTCTCCATCTGGTGATTCAGGGATCCAGGTTCCTTCCATCCTGTGTCATCGTCACCTCCGCACATGTCTGTTGGGAGAGAGTTCTCCCTGGATTCCCTGGGTTCTTGTATGGTCTGGGCCTTCCCGGGAACGGACACTGATAAGTTTTGTTCAAGGCTGATTGAATAGCAAGCTGAAGATAGAGAAACTCTCTTTCCCAGGAGGCATTCCAAGATAAGAAAGTTCCGTTCTCTTCCTGGAGGATATTTGCTTACCTTTGTAGGGCAGTAAACCTACAGCAAGCCCCATATTCCAGAGACATTTACTTACCTTCCAGGGTAAGGAATAATCTCTCTCTAGAGGGGAAGATGGGCAGGTAATCAGCAGCTTGATAGAAACTTAGCATCTCCCAAGTTCAGGGTTCTTCTCCAGGGCCGTAAGCCAAGTAGAGGAGGCCAGACTCTTCTCACTCCATATGCTGCTGTCCAATGTCATAAACATACCTTCTTCCCTTCTCCCACCCAAACCTCTTTCACGAGGGGCTGTAATGGGTCCCAAGCAAAGCAGTTCCAGATTGCAACAGAGAATTGTAATGCGATTTACGGGTAAAGAAGGGGCCAGTTACAGGTCAGCTAATGGTGAGAGGATGCACTTGAAATTTCCTCTTTGAGTTATTAGGCCTCATTAAAATTAATACTCGACAACTGTGTGATTATCAGTGTAATTCTCCAACAGTGAGTACACTGGGAGTTTGCAAATATAATGCTATGGCAAATTCATTATTTAAAGGGTGTCTATGTTAAATCATAAAATGCAAAAGATTTTTTAGTAAGCTCATTCAAATCCACAAATACTTTTGAGCACCTAGGCACTTGGGATACATTGCATCTGAACAAGATACTATTACTGCCTCTCAGAAGACTGGTTTAGTGAAGAACTACTTGCCTCAAGTACTGTGCAGTCAAACTTATTACATTAGGCTGAAAGGAATACACATCTGTTCTTAAACCTACCCCGTCCCCTGTAATATATGCTCATGATTCCTACCTAGTTTTTTCTGTAAATATTCCTTCCACTTTGCAGTCCTCTCTCTCTCGATTCTCTCCTTTTCTTTCTGTTTCTTTGGGATCTACAAGCTGCTTAATAACTAAGTAGGGGCTATGCTAGGCAAGACTTCTTTGGTTGGAAGTGACAGAAACCCAGTTCGAAGCGGCTAAAGTCACAAAAGGGGATGTTTAGTGAATTATATGAATGAACTGTCATTCGAGCTTCAGGCTCAGCTGGCTCCAGGGGCTCAAATGATGACATCAGGACTGGCTCTCTCTTTCCATCTCTCTGTTATGTTTTCTTCTGTATTGGTCTTTTCCATATGGTGACCCCAGCAGTTCCATTCCACACTTTTTTTTTTGCAACACACAATCTTGGAAATGAAGAAATTCTCTGGACTTAAGTTTTTAAAAAATGTCTTGGATTGAATCAGTCACTCTGACCAGGGGAAGGGAAATATTTTGGCCAGATCTGGGTCACAAGTTTTTATGGGCTGAGTTTTGTCTCCCTCAGATTCATATGTTGAAGTCCTAACCCCCCAGTATCTCATAATGTGACTATATTTTGGAGATAGGGTCTTTAAAGAGGTAATTAAGGTAAAATGAGGTCATATGGTTGGGCCCTAATCCAATATGACTGGTGTCCTCACAAGAAGAGGAAATTAGGACACAGACACATACAGAGGGAAGACCATGTGAAGACACAGGGAGAAGATGACCGTCTGCAAGGCAAGGAGAGAGCCCTCAGAAGATATTAACCCTGCAAAAGCCTTGATCTCAGACCTTTATAGCCTCCAGAACTGTGAGAAATGTTGGTGGTTTAAGTCACCCAGTCTGTGAAGCCCTAGCAAACTGATACATAGTTTCAGCCCTGGAGTTGGGGTGAATTTATTTAGTCCCTCTTGAACCACACTGAGCAGAGAAGGGGTGGTTACTCCAAGGAAGCCCAAGGGGCTATTACTACAAGGAAGAATAATGGCCCAGTAGGGGAAAAAAGTCTAGATTGTCTACCCATTGGGTCAGATTCATAATAATTTTTAGGCGTTCATTATGTGTTAGGTCTTGAAAACATTTATACTCAATACAACAACTCCATGAGGTAGATACTATTATTCTCCTCATTTTACAGATTGGAAAACTGGGGCACACACAAGTTAAATGACTTACCCAAGGTCACGCAGTTAGCAAGTACCAGAGCCAAGATTTACATCCACACCTGTCAGGCTGTAGAACTGCAGCTTTGTACTGCTAGACTCTTTTGAGAGCCAATGATTGCTAGCTTCAGATACTCTTGCTTTTCTATTCCCAAGATTGAAAAAGCTTTGACTTGAGGCATGGGAAGGATGTATGTTAACATGTTAATTAAGGAAAGTTCAGAATTCACAAGTCTGTTTTCAGAACTGTTTCTGATCTAGGCAAGCCTTTGACTGATTCGAGTTAATTAGCATTGCAGAACATGAAATAATTGCTGTTGTTACTCAAAATTGAGGCCAGGAAGATACCCTGGGACCTGTAACCACCCCAGCCCTGCCCCCTAAACCCGAGGATCAGAACTCCAAAGGCTCAGCAAAGAAACGAGATGGAGAATTCATCAATTCAGCTGGTCCTTTCCCTCTTCTGTGTTTACTCTGTTTTCTGTCCCATGATTAGCAAGGGAAGCCCCACACCTCTCTGAATCGGTGGGCTAAAGACTACAGTTGTGTAAAGGGTCTGTCCTGAATTTTATAAATAGGATTTCCTACATTTGAACCATGTAGGCTGATATTTGAGCATTTCACTTAGGAAACAAATTCAGAAAATATCAGACCCATTCATGGTCATTGTATTTTTTCCAAGTCGTTCTGATATTTCTGTCGAAACCATCTGGTGACCCTATGCATAAATCCTGACTGTCTTTGGCAAGGCTTAGTGCCTGCAAGAAAGGGCAATCCGTGCAAGCTAGTTCACAAACAAAACTCAGGAGGTCTTTGTTATTGAGTATTTATCATCTGAGTCCTGGAGATAATGGAGTTGTGTAGAGACGTAAAAGTTGTCCTCCAGCTCTTTCAGTAATTATACAACATCAATTGTTAAAAATTTTAATGATTAATACTAGCATGAATCCTTTTCTACCACATCAGCTTCCTTGTGGCTTAGTCTCTCTGAAGGACCCCCCTGAATTTTGAGTGCCCATCACATGTCCTGGTAGAGATTGCTGTTTCTTATAGCAAATGAGTCCTCCTATCGGAGAGAATCAGCCTCTCACTGACTGTCTGACCCTGGTGTATATGCAGTGTAATCCAACTGCAAATGTTTGATTGGAAATCTTGCCCAAAGTGCAGGATTCCATGAAGTTGATGAAACATGCTTAAAGAACAGAAAAATCACAGACAACCCCTGGGAGTCTGGTGGTCTTAGAACAATCAGTACTGATACCCAGCCAGAACCCACAGATTCAGCCACGCTGGCTGTTGTGGTGACTGTTGATCATTCCATGCTGTCATATCGGTTATTCAATGTTTAGAACATTGACTTAACAGTTGAAGGAAAAAAAAAATGACAAGGAAAGTGACTTCAAAAGAGAAAGATTTAAATATCAAAAGATTCAAGAAGGCCTTAGGAAAAATTGGTGAAGCTCTTGAATATTTTTTTAAATGACCTTTTTGCTATCATGCTATGAAAGCCAAAGCTGAAGTGGAGGATTTTGTCAGAAAAATTACCCCCAAAAAACCCTTACTACTTAATTCACTTTTCGTTCTTCATAAGAATTCATGTGTTGTTGAAATGGTAACCTAAATTTTGTTAGGTTGATAAGCTTTAGTTTCATTTTTCAAGATAAATTTCCAACTCAAACCCTTTTTCTTCCCCCCAGTTTGCTATGTAAATTTGGGATCAGTACCGAGTCTCTTTAAATGTCTTCTACCAAGATTGACTCTCTCCTCAAGGATAGAAACAAAAAGCCAGGGAGGGCAGTCCCGCCCCCGCCTTTCCTCATGGAGCTGCACGGTCTTTCTCTTCCACTTCTTGCCATGACCACTCCACTCCCTGCTTCTCTCTGCACATCTGTGTTCTCTGCTCACTCACGGTGTACCTGTCAAAGCATCCATACTTTATAACATGTGTCTCCCCTTCCCGTTACATGCCCTTAGCCATAAGGATTGGTTAAGAGATGGGCATGTTGCTCAACTTGGACCCATAATGGTCAGGAGGAGGACTCTTGTTTAAAGAGTTAGGAGGATATGCCCCTGAAGTTGTTGGCAGCTCGTCCTGTTGAGAAATGAAGCAACCTGGAGGAGATCAGGACCAAGAGGTGGAGAGAAAATAGGTCCTGCTGACGATGTTTGAGTTGCTGGATCCCACCATGCCTGAAACTGGAAAGATTCCCTCAGACTTCCGGCCAACCTTTCTCCCTTTTGCATAAACTGGATCGAATTGGGTTTTATGTCACTTTTACCAAAAAAGCCATAACTAACACAACATGCTTATTTGAATATGATAGTAATAATCCCTCTTAACCATTCCAGGGTACTTTTCCAGCCATCATCCCATCTGATTCTTTCAGCGACACTACAATACAGACAGGGCAAGAAGGATAATCATCTTGATGGAGATTGTTGCCAGGTTTAGGGGGCTACAGTGATGGTTTCTCAAGCACTTGAAAAACACTGGGAGTAAAGACTGCCTTCTGAGAGTTAAACCATTAAGTCAATATATTATAGATCAAAGCAGAGCAATGCAGGGTCACCTTAAAGAGACAGAACGGCTCCTAGGCCTGCAAGACTTGTTTGTCATGTGACTGAATGTGTTAACATATTTAAAGTAAGGTTGTATCCATCATGATCTGCCATGGGGGCCTAAAGGACAGAGTTGCAAATGCCCACCTTGGCAGTGTAGCCACTGCAGGTTGTCCCGGTGGAGAGGGAGTTTTGATCTTTGCAAGGCTGCATTTAGAGAAATGCTTTCAGCCACAAGTCGTATACAAGCAGGTTGATAATTGTGGTCAGTTAAAGGTGGCTGGAACTTCCTTGCCACTCCTCTCATTAAGAGGCAGTGTCTCCTTCCCTTCCTCTTGAATCTGGGCTCACCCTGTGACTTACTTTGAAAAATAAAATGAAGGGGAAGTGATGCTCTGTAATTTCTGAGACTCTGGGCTGCAAAAGGTCTGCAACTTCTACTTTCGCACACTTGGAAGACTCCCTTTTGGGACCCAGCTGCCGTGCTGTGAGAAACCCAAGCCATACAGAGAAAGGCTGAGCTGTCAGCCAACTGCCAGGCATGTGAGCGGGCTCCTTTGGGCATTCAGCCCAGTCGAGTTTCCAGATGATCGCAACCCCAGTCAACACCACGTGGAGAGAATAACTGCCCTGCTGAGCCCAGTCAACCCACAGAATCATGAGAGATAATAATGGTTGTTGTTTAAAGCCACTTAATTTTGGAGTGATTTGTAGTCATGCAACAGGTAACTGAAACAACAATGGATTAAGCAACAAAGACATTTAATGATCTTCTCTAATGGGAAGTCTGGTTGTAGGAAGTTTCAGGTTTGGTGCAGCAGATCAGCAATATTATCAATGATCCGTGCATCTAAGGTTTCCATTCCATAAACCTTAGCACATTGGCTTTTCATCTTCCTCATAGTTGCAAGATGGCTACTGCAGCTCCAGGTATCACATCCATGCTTAAGCAAAAAGAAGGGGAAAGAGGTAGTACCAGTGAGCTCTTCTCTTGCCTCTGTACCTTTCACCAGGAAGGCAAATATCTTCCCAGAACCCCCTAAGATGACCTGCCGTTGTGTTTCATTGGCCAGCTATGACCACCCATAGTTCTAAGGAAAGGGAGTGTATGTTTATCTAATCTCTACAGTGTGAAGCAACCATGGGAAAGGGAATTGACAATGGCCTTTTGGCAACAGCCAAAAATCTCTGCCACAGGATGGATGCAGATATTGCTGCCAATTGACTCTTACTAGTTATGATCCCATCTGAGCTATCTTTTCCATGAAATGCTTGCTCCCAGCCATTTCAGTCTACTGCCACTAAACATTGTCTCTCCTTGTCCTGATTTTATTCATGAAGAAACCAGATTATTATTTATTACCCCAGGCTGGTCTTCTTACCAGGAGAGAAAGTACTGGTTGTGTAGACTTTCTGAACCAATCCCTACTGTAGTAATTTCTCTTTGCACATGAACAAGTTGTCATCTCGTTTACACATCAGTCTCAAAGTGTGGCTAATGTGAGTCTAATCCCTAGAGATGATACCACGATGTGTGCTGAGAAAGCCAGGTTTCCATATTTGTAATGATCTGGGTGCAATCACCCAACCTTCATGCTGTCACATAAATCTCTTTGGGAGACAGCTTCTGGTTCTTTCTTCTGGTGGAGACACAATCAGTGACTGAGAGAAGACATCAGGAATCACTACAGAGATGAGAATGAATGGGGCTGAGTGGCCATTTGTCATGCTCCCTGACCTGAATACCCAGAGACCCTAGTGACTTCAGGCTGATGGAGATGTTTGATCTCACAACCCAGGTTTTATGATCCTATCCTGATTTAAAACTGTCTTGTTAACCTTAAAAGGTCAGTGTAATGGTTAAGAGCATCAGCACAGGCTTATCTGGAAGCTTGACCACTTATTGACTATGTGATTTGGGGAAAATGTTTTCCCGACTCTGGGCCTCAGTTTCCTCATCTGTATAATGGAGACAGTATTCAGACCTCTACCTTGCAAGGCTTCCATGAGAACTGATAGTGTGATATGTGCAAAGGGCTTGGCACAGTATTTGGCTGGAGCTGGAGCTCACTAAGCGAGAGCTGTTTTTATTTTTATAGACCTTGTGTCCCAACTGGAGGTCAGAAAACCTAGTCACTCATAGCCATGCTGCTTCATCCTTACAGGCCCGATTCATATATTCAGTAATTATGCAGTGAGTGTCAATGGTGCACAAAACACCACACTCCCACTGAGGGGGATAAAAGAAAGAAATGTAAGACATGCTCCCTGGGCTCAGAGAAGTTATAACGTGGTCAGAGAGGCAGTATATAAAAACATGAAATAGTTAAGCAACCGTACCTGACACATCAAGACTATGGAGGAGCCCTGAGTGCAATGGCAGCTGCTTTCACATCACCTGTTCTGTCCTGGTGAAGTAGGAATAGCAGTGGACTTGGAGTCAGACAGCCTTCCCTGGACACTCCCCATCCCTGGCTGGGTTAGAGGCCACCCATTACCCTTGGGATATCCCCTTTGATGATGCTTATCATGCTGAAATGTAACCATTCACTGTCCAGTCTTTCCTGTTAAGTTGGGAGCAGTGGGAGGCACTCATTCATTCATTAATTGGGCACATTTTTATTAGGTATCTGCTCTATGCCAAGCAGTGTTCTAGGCAAGGAGAACAAGACAGCCATTGCTTATATTCTTGAAGACAAGATTGGAGTTGTGCAGAAAGATCATAAGTAAATACATAGTTATATACAGTGTTGGGTGGTGGTAAGTGCTGGGAAGAGATTTCAAGCAGGATCAGGGATGCTGTAGACATGGGGTTGCTCCACCCACGTGCCCTGACAAGGAAGGACTTTCTGGTTGGCTGTGGGAGGGTGGTCAGCAGACAGCCCACACCTGTCAGCTCCTTCAGGGTCAGCCTGAGCCGCAGAGACACCTTGCCAAGCTCACACCTTTTCCAGGGCAACCTGCATCCAGTGACTGCGAGGGGGGGGGTACATTTCAGTCTGACTCGGGACATTTTGGGGGACAATACTTGCCTGCAGAGCTCTTTGCTCGCATGGACGAGGCTTTGTCAACCAAAACAGTTGATCTTCCCCCCTTTTCTCAACCTGCTTTCCCCTCTACACACTGTGTTTGCTTCTGAACAACCCAACATGGGACAAGGTGAAGGAGCCTCAGGGCATGGGAGGGGTTTTCGAGTTTGGATAAGGTGGTCAGGGTAGTCCTCCCTGAGAAGGTGACATTTGAGCAGAGACCACGAGGGGAGGGGGTCAGTTATGCAAAGATCTGGAGGAACAGCATTCCAGGCAGAAGGAACAGCAAAAACAAAAAACCCCCAAAGTTAGCAGAAGGAAAGAAATCATAAAAATCAGATCAGAAATAAATGAAAAAGAAATGAAGGAAATGATAGCAAGATCAATAAAACGAAAAGCTGGTTCTTTGAAAAGATAAACAAAATTGATAAACCATTGGCCAGACTCATCAAGAAAAAAAAGGAGAAGACTCAAATCAATAGAATTAGAAATGAAAAAGGGGAAGGAAGAACTGACACTGCAGAAATACAAAGGATCATGAGAGAGATTACTACAAGCAACTCTGTGCCAATAAAACGGACAACCTGGAAGAAATGGACAAATTCTTAGAAACTCACAACCTTCTGAGACTGAACCAGGAAGAAATAGAAAATATGAACAGACCAGTCACAAGCACTGAAATTGAAACTGTGATTTAAAAACTTCCAACAAACAAATACCCAGGACCAGATGGCTTCACAGGCAAATTCTATAAAACATTTAGAGAAGAGCTAACATCCATCCTTCTCAAACTCTTCCAAAATATAGCAGAGGGAGGAAGACTCCCAAACTCATTCTCCGAGACCACCATCACCCTGATACCAAAACCAGACAAAGATGTCACAAAGAAAGAAAACTACAGGCCAATATCACTGATGAACATTGATGCAAAAATCCTCAACAAAATACTAGCAAACAGAATCCAACAGCACATGAAAGGGATCATACACCATGATCAAGTGCATCCCAGGAATGCAAGGATTCTTCAATATATGCAAATCAACCAATGTGATACACCATATTAACAAATTGAAGGAGAAAAACCATGTGATCATCTCAATCGATGCAGAGAAAGCTTTTGACACAGTTCAACACCCATTTATGATAAAAAACCCTTCAGAAAGTAGGCGTAGAGGGAACTTTCCTCAACATAATAAAGGCCATATATGACAAACCCACAGCCAACATCGTCCTCAATGGTGGAAAACTGAAACCAGTGGTCAGACTATACTACAAAACTACAGTCATCAAAACAGTATGGTACTGGCACAAAAACAGAAATATAGATCAATGGAACAGGATAGAAAGCCCAGAGATAAACCCACGCACATATGGTCACCTTATCTTTGATAAAGGAGGCAAGAATATACAATGGAGAAAAGACAGCCTCTTCAATAAGTGGCACTGGGAAAACTGGACCGCTACATGTAAAAGAATAAAATTAGAACACTCCCTAACACCATGCACAAAATAAACTCAAAATGGATTAGAGACCTAAATATAAGGCCAGACACTATCAAACTCTTAGAGGAAAACATAGGCAGAACACTCTGTGACCTAAATCACAGCAAGATCCTTTTTGACCCACCTCCTAGAGAAATGGAAATAAAAACAAAAATAAACAAATGGGACCTAATGAAACTTCAAAGCTTTTGCACAGCAAAGGAAACCATAAACAAGACGAAAAGACAACCCTCAGAATGGGAGAAAATATTTGCAAATGAAGCAACTGACAAAGGATTAATCTCCAAAATTTACAAGCAGCTCATGCAGCTCAATATCAAAACAACAAACAACCCAATCCAAAAATGGGCAGAGGACCTAATAGACATTTCTCCAAAGAAGATATACAGATTGCCAACAAACACATGAAAGAATGCTCAACATCATTAATCATTAGAGATAGGCAAATAAAAACTACAATGAGATATCATCTCACACCAGTCAGAATGGCCGTCAGCAAAAAATCTACAAACAATAAATGCTGGAGAGGCTGTGGAGAAAAGGGAACCGTCTTGCACTGTTGGTGGGGATGTAAATTGATACAGCCACTATGGAGAACAGTATGGAGGCTCCTTAAAAAACTAAAAATAGAACTACCCCATACCACCCAGCAATCCCACTACTGGACATAAACCCTGAGAAAACCATAATTCAGAAAGAGTCATGTACCACAATGTTCATTGCAGCTCTATTTACAATAGCCAGGACATGGAAGCAACCTAAATGTCCATCGACAGATGAATGGATAAAGAAGATGTGGCACATATATACAATGGAATATTAGTCAGCTATAAAAAGAAACGAAATTGAGTTATTTGTAGAAAGGTGGATGTACCTAGAGTCTGTCATACAGAGTGAAGTCAGAAAGAGAAGAACAAATACTATATGCTAACACACATATATGGAATCTAAGAAAAAAAAAATGGTCATGAAGAACCTAGGTGCAAGATGGGAATAAAGACACAGACCTACTAGAGAATGGACTTGAGGATATGGGGAGGGGGAAGGGCAAGCTGGGACAAAGTGAGAGAGTGTCATGGACATATATACACTACCAAACGTAAGATAGATAGCTAGAGGGAAGCAGCTGCATAGCACAGGGAGATCAGCTCAGTGCTTTGTGACCACCTAGAGGGGTGGGATAGGGAGGGAGGGAGGGAGGGAGGGAGATGCAAGAGGGAAGAGATATGGGAACATAGGTATATGTATAACTGATTCACTTTGTTATAAAGCAGAAACTTAACACACCGTTGTAAAGCAATTATACTCCAATTAAGATGTTTAACAAAAAAAAAAAAGGAACAGCATATACAAAAGCCCTAAGACAGGAGTGCATTTGGCACATTTGAGCATCAGCAGCAAGGCGGCCAGGGGGAGCAGAAGCCCAGGGACGGAGGGCGACTGTTGGAAGGGGCAGCCGCAAGTCACATGCGCATCTCTACCATGCATCCCTAGGGCCAGCACACTGTAGATACTGAATAAATGTCTGTTGAATGTAACTGGGTTGTCATTCCAGCTCCTCCCCTCTCTCTCCACGTGACCTTGACCAACCTTTCAGTGCCTCGGTTTCCCCCCATGTAATCAGGGGCTAAGGTGGGACTCTGGAGCTCCGGCTTAGAGCTCTTGCTACCAGACCATTTTCTCGTCTTGCAATTCCCTCTTCCTCTCCCCTCTCCCTCCAGGGATCTGGAGCACACCTGGTCCCGCTCCCGGCCTGCCAGCAGATGGTTCCCACCAGGCAGGTGGCTCTCTTGGCAGCTCACCCTCAAATCCCAGGGCTCCTGAGCTGAGAAGCAGCCATGCTGGGGTGGCAGGTGGGGGGATGTTGCAGAACCGGGAGGGAGAGATTTCTCTCCTTTGATAATAAATAAGCCCGATTAAGGCATCCCTGCACCCGTAGAGCAGGGTGCTCCTTTGGGGACCTTTTTGCTTTGATAAAAACGGCAATATCTGAAAATTGTCTTGGGCGCCCAAGAACTCCCATTTTATGACTTGCATGTGTCTGGGATAAATTGCTTTTGCTGCCTTCATATATAATTCAGGTCCTTATGGATGCTGGTGGGATGCATACCACTCTCTTGTAATGATTTATTCATCTGGGGGAAGCAAGAGTGCACCCGTTGGGTTGTGCCCCGCCTGTCTGACAGCTTGAAAGGTTGCCGCTGCAGGCACGTGTTGGACTTGCCTCCAGAGGGAGGAGCTCGTTTCAGCTGATGAGCTGTCCTGGAAAGCAGGTCTGGCTGGGTGAGGGCCACTCGTCATCGTGAGAGTTTCTCTGAGGCAGTCACTGGCTGAGCTAGGGGCTTTGCAGGTGTCATTGCAGGCTGCCTCATTGCCACCTTGGGGATGTAGGGTATCCCCTTTTTACAGCTGAGGAAATGAGGTTCAGAGAAGTTACATGACTTGCCCAAGGTCACCTGGCCAAGCAGTGAAGGGATTTTCCTCTCAGATGGGTCAGCCTTCATTTTGCCCATTTGCACCTGAGTCAGATGCTTACTTAATGCTTACTCACTTCCTGTGAGGTGCAGGTGATTTACTTCCCCATCTTACAGACAGGGGTGAGGCTCGGAGAGGTGAAGGGACTGACCAGCTTACCCCTTTAGAGATTGGATGCTTGGGATTTTAATGTAAGTCCAACATTTGTTCATTTCTGTATTCATTTATTCATTGATTCACTGCCCCATGCCTCAGTTTCCTCATTTGTCATTGTCCTCATTTAGCTGGGGATAATATTAGTACCTACCCTGTAAGCTTGTTGTGAGGATGAAATGAGGGGTTAGAAAAAGGAGTTCACACACATAAAGTACATACAACAGTGTCTGGCACATGGGAAAGTGTGTGATAAATTTTAGCTGCAATAATAATTATTTTCTTGGGCTTCCCTGGTGGCGCAGTGGTTAAGAATCCTCCTGCCAATGCAGGGGACATGGGTTCGAGCCCTGGTCCGGGAAGATCCCACATGCCGTGGAGCAGCTAAGCCTGTGTGCCACAACTACTAAGCCTGAGCTCTAGAGCCCACGAGCCACAACTGCTGAGCCTGCGTGCCACAACTACTGAAGCCCACGCGCCTAGAGTTGGTGCTCCGCAACAAGGAGAAGCCATTGCAGTGAAAAGCCTGTGCACCTCAAGGAAGAGTAGCCCCACTCCCCGCAACTAGAGAAAGCCTGCGTGCAGCAATGAAGACACAACACAGCCAAAAATAAATAAATAAAATAAATAAATAATTTTCTCATTCAGTTATTCATCCTTTGATTCCACAAATATTTTTCAGTAGCTTGCTCTGTGCCAGGGACTCTCCTAGGTTCATTGCACACGTGAGCTCATTTTCATCCTTATCATTACCTCATCTCACAGATGGGGAAACAACAAGATGAGATGAAACAAATTGATGGAGGTCCCCCAGCTAGGAGGTGAGTTCCATTTTCCAAAGTAGGTCAGCATTCATTTATTCGTTTGATATATTTTCATTAAGAATGTATTATGTGTGGGCTAGGTGCTTCATATATTTCTGTTGACTGAAAGTGGGAATGAGTACAAGGGTGGATAAGATTGGTTCCTGTCCTCAAGGCACTTGTGATCTTTTGTGCGGGATACAGACAAGCAGACAGGAAATGACCGTGTTTCATCAATTCTAAGGCACACATTTTCCCACACATTAACCGCTCCAAGATCAGGATGCATCTTGTGATCAATGGCGTGAAATCACCGTTGACCAGCAGCAGTCAGGATGAGGTTAGTCTTGACCGGAGATGACAGTGGAGCTCTCTTTTAAGAATTCTTGTATTGCGGATACAAGAACGGCACAGAGGACAGTGGCTTACGGGAAAACATGGACGCAAGCAACTATGATTTTGAAAATGATTTAGAAGATCCAGACTTTGTATTGAAAACATTTTTGGAATATCTTAGCTGATGTATTTTGCTTCTTTATTTTCAAGTATGTGCCAGAGTGATGTGTGATAAAAAATTGTTGTCTAAATAAGTCTAAAAGCACTTTTAAAATAAGTAGAAAAAAAAATAAGTAGAAATAAAATGGTCAGAAAGCATTGTGATTCTTAGGCATATACCCAAGAGAAATGAAAACGTATGTCCACATAAAAACATGTACACAAACGTTTACAGCATCATAATTCACAATAGACAGAAGGTGGAAATAGCCAAATGTCCATCAGCTGATGAATAAACAAAATGTGCTCTGTCCCTACAATGAAATATTATTCTACCATAAAAAGGAATAAAGTACCAATACATACTACAATGTGGATGAACCTTGAAAATATTATGCTAAGTGAAAGAAGCCAGTCACATCTGTTCACATGTTACATGACTCCATTCATTTAAAAATTCAGAATAGGGAAACCTCCGGTGGCAGAAAGTGGATTAGTGGTTTCCTATGATTGGGTTAAGGGTATGGGATAGAGGGACAGGGAGGTGATAGCTAATGAGTACAGGGTTTCTTTGGGGGGGGGGGGTGAAAATGTTCTAAAAAATCGATGTGGTGATGATCATGCATATCTGTGAATGTGTTAAAACCCATTGAGTTGTACGGGTTCAGTGGGTGAATTGTATGGTATATGAATTATATCTTAACAAAGCTGTTGGAAAAAAGGAAAGCACTGGGTCAGTGTGTTTCTTAGAGTTAATAAAATAATGAGGGTGGCTCCGTTTTGATGAAATTGGGTGTAATGTGATGTGGTCCATGTTACACTGTCAGAGGTGAACATGGGGTCGCGGAGGCGCCGAGAAGCCATCCTGGCCCACCTGGGGAAGCAGGGAGGGCCTCCTGGAGATGGTGGCAGTGGTGGCAAAGATTTCAAAGCTGAAGCTCTGAGGATGAGTAGGACTGGTAGTGGAGTAAGCATGACCCAGGCAGAGCAAACAGCATGTGCCAAGGCTGGGAGCTGAGAATCTGTTTTCTATTTTAAGGACATGGCCTCTTCCCAGTGCAAATGCCTTCCCCCACCCCCTGGAGCTTGGAGGGTCATAAAGAGGAGAAAGTTGTGGTCTCCGCCTTCTGGGAGCCTGTGGTCTGGTAGTTGGCTTCAGCGAATGGTGCATCTGTGTGTTCAAGGAGAGGAAAGAGAGAGGGAGGATGAGAGTCACTCTTGACTGAGGTTTTATCAAGCAGGGGGGCGGGGTTGTGAAGGCAGACAGTTCCCACCCTGCTGGTGGGAGAGTCAACTGACACAACCTTCCCGGAGGGCAGTTAATCGGACAGGGGGCTTAGCTTTCCACCTAGCCGTCCCACAACCAGGCATTTATCCTAAGAAAATAGTCATGCTGACCCCTGGTTATCTATTCACAAGGACTTATTCAACACAGTCGTATAACAAATGGGAAAACGTGGACTCAATCTGGATGTATGATGAGGGGCCTGTTGATTCAAGACACCACAGCACTTTCATCGTATGGGACCCTGAGGCTGTCACATGTGCTGATCAAGGGCAGACCTGGGCGTCAGACGCACTTACATTCAAGACAGTACTGTGTCCTGTCCTTGCTCAGACCTCTGGAGAGCCTCAGTTTCCTTGTGTGTAAAATGGGGATGACAGTTACACAACTGACATCATAGGGTTGAGGTGAGTATTAAAGGCAAAAAGACACAAGAAGGGCTTAGAACTGTGTGTAGCAAATGAATTCCAGCTTTATTGATTATTACTTTATTATGGAGCTAATAAAACAGATGCACTTGAAGTCTCTCATATGGCACTGGAAGATAGTCAAGATCAGTTATTAAGTGAAAAAAGGCAGTTGGGAAGGGACCCCATTTGTGTGTGTGTGTGTGTGTGTGTGTGTGTGTGTGTGTGTATTATTATTATTGTATATATAGCGTATTTTTTCTTCTTTAAAAAATTCCCTAAAGTTTTAAAAGTGATATTAAAGACACTCATCTTACTGCAAGGATGCAAAGCACCTCTCAGCCCATCTTCCACTGGCCCACGGAGTCCTTTCTGGAGGCTTCCCCGAGCAGCAGGGCCCCAACCTGCGGTCGTTCTGATGCGACGGGGAACACAGTGCAGGTAGCTCAGGCTGAAGACAGGCAGAAGGAGTCTGGCTGCCCCGGTTCCTCCAGTTCTGATGTGGCCCTTTGGTTGACACAGACGGAAAGTTGTTTAAAACTGGCCAGCGCTGTTTGCAGAGGCTCCCGTGGATGGGATCAGGCCTTTTCCCTCTGGAGCCCAAGCCCTCCCGGTTCAGCTGGCAGGGTGGGAAGCCAGAGCTCGCTGTTCTGGACCTCTTGCTGGAGATTTCCTACACTCCTGGGGAATCCTGTCTCTTGCGGCTGTGGGTGCTGCATAGTCATTGCTCATTTGGGTGACAGCCTTAGCTACAGGAGAGAGGGCTGCTCGTAAGTCATGGGGCAGAGCTCCAGGAGGCCAGTTTCACTTCCAAAATCCTAAGGGAGGGACCAGACCTGTCGAGTTCGTTCTCTGCTGCCAGTCTGACTCACTCTATCATCGTTTTTTCTTTTTAATGTTTCTCTTGTTTTAGATCTTAAGTGCACAGCTCAGTGAATTTTACATACCAACATAGTCATATAACCACTGTGTAGATCGAGATAGGGAGCATTACTCAGAGGCCAGCCGCTCTCTCATGCTCCCTCCCAGTCGAGATCATCCCAAGGGTAACCACTCCCCAGCCCCCATCACCACAGATTAATTCTGCCTGTTTTGACTTCCTATAAATGGAATTAAACAGCATGTACTGTTTGGGTTTTTTTTTTTCATGTACTGTTTTTTGTCTGGCTTCTCAACATTGCGTTTGGGAGATTGTGCCATGTTCTTGTGGGTAGTGGGAGTTTCCCCCTTTTCGTTGCTGAGTAGTATTCCACTGGGTGAATGTCTTACGGTTTGTTTAAACATTCTGCTGCTGGTGGGCATGTGGCTTATTTCCAGCTTGTGGCTATTATGTATAATGCTGCCGTGGACATTCCTGCACGTGGCTTTTGGTGGACACAAGCCTTTGTTTCTACCATCATTTCTTGTATCAACAACTATAATAGTCTCTTTATATCTGTATTAATGTCCCAGCTTCTATACTTCCCTCCTTTAATCTATTCTCTACATAGCTGTCAGCGTGACCTTAAATAAGATGTGTGGCTCAATTGCCTGAGCCTCCAAAGGCTTCTTCTTGAACTTAGAATAACCCCCAACTCTTTACTCAGGCCCAGAAAACCATACCTGACTTACCCCCTACCTGCCATTCCTGGTTCTTGAGCCACTCCTACTCTCATGGTGCTTCAGCCACCCTGACCTTCTCTCTGTTCCTTGAATATGCCAAGCCTGTTCCCCACATGGACCTTGGCACTAACTGTTCCCTCCTTCTGGAATTCTCTTCCTGAAACCTTCCCCTAAGATTGATCCCTTCTGGTCACTCATGTCTCATCTTCAGAGAGGTCTTCCCCAACCATCAGAATGAACTCCCATAGCCGTTTGTTCTTTGTAGCATTTGCCACCCTCTAATACACTTGTCTTCCCCTCTCCTTGAGAGCAGGGAACTTATCCAACTCATTGACATCCTCATTCCTCAGTGACTAACCTGGTGCCTGGCACACAGTCGGTGCTTGTACATGTTTCTTCAATGAATGAATGAAGATAGTAGCTATAGATACCCACATTTAAAGGGAGGCAGTGTAGCTTAGTGTGAACAACCTTGGAGCTTGGTTATCTGACTTCCTGAGTTTGAGGGAAGGCTCCATCTCTTATTAGCTATATAATCATCCCACCTCCCCAAGCCTCAATTTCCCCATCTGTACAGTGGGCATAATAGGTTGTTGCAGGGACCTAGGACCTACTATTGCTACTTACAGAGCAGCTGTTTTGTGGGGTAGCTGTGCTATCCCTATTTTATAGACACAGAGCAAAAAATATTTGCTGAGTGAGGAAAACGAGGTCCAGAGACTGTTCAGATCACACTGGTGCCAAGTGGCAGTGCTGGGCCTTGGACCCAAGTCTGGCTCCACCCTGGAGCCACGCAGACTCCTCTGGGGAGCACCTACAATGGGAATGAATTGAGATCCTCGTGCTGATCAGGTTGGGCGACACCCAGAGTGTTTATGTAGTAACAGAATTTCACTACTGTGTCAGTAGCTCTTGAAGGTTTTTAGAACAGTTCCACTTGGCTGTCACAGGAGACCTGGGAAATAGGCAGGACTGGGAGGGATTCCTTCATGTTACAGGTGGGTGACTTGAGGATTTGGCATTTGCCCCGAGTCGCTCTTTGGCCCTCAGGGCTGCTGCTGTCACTGCTGCCAGTAGCCCCCGGCACTCTGGAGACGCAGTAGTTGAAGCATCTCCACATCTGTTACCTGGTGGTCCCCCGACTTTGGGCTTTTGCATCCACTTTGACTGTTCTTTAAATCTGCTTACTTAAAAACCCAAACTGAAAACAAAAATATCTTGACCTATCCTAGGCAGTCATATCAAGTGAATTCATAGTTTGCTGTTCATTCTAAAAATATTTATTGAGCACCTGCATTATACCAGGCACTATTTTGTGCACTGGGAGTACATGAGTGCACCAAAAGAGAGTAGTGGTGGGAGATACACAATGAATGAATTAATACATTTATACAGTGTCAGGTGGTGATACGTGATATGAGGTGAAATAAAGCAGATGAAGGTAAAAGAAACCAACAATGTATTACAATAACTGTATATATAGATATATTTTTCCCCCGATGCATATAAAATCAACACATAACTGTTAGAATAAAAATGTTGGTTCATGGGACTTCCCTGGTGGTCCAGTGGTTAAGGCCCCGTGCTTCCACTGCAGGGAGCACAGGTTTGATCCCTGGTCGGGGCGCTAAGATCCCACATGCCACACAGTGTGGCCAAAAAAAAGAATGTCGGTTCAGGTACCATCTGGACTTGCTTTATACCAGCAGGTCCATACAAAATACATATTGCTATTTAGAAAACCTTCAAACAACCCCAAGAGCAAGGCACATCAGCTGAGACAGGCTCAATTTTTACTGAGGATTAAACTGAGGCTCTAAGAGGTGCACTGACCTGCCAGGCTCACACAGCCAGAAGGTGCTGGAACAGGGCCTTCTGGCTCCACCTCTTGCCTCTTTAATTTTGGATACAAATTCTTCCCTGAGAAAGAGTTTGAACCTGCAGCTCATCTGATTTCTCTGAAAGGCTGACGGCTCCTCCACCCCTGACCCAGTGCTGGGCCCCACCAGGTGCGGGCGGGTGGCGTCTCAGCATCCTTGGAGAGCAGGAAGCATTGTAATTGATCGCCCTGCTGCCTTTGCCCCGCTCTCCAGGCTGAATCACTGCCAGAGATGAACTGGCTGATATTTCAGCTGGGGTGATAGCACCTCTCCAGCCACCCCTCCTAATAAGCTTCCAGTCATAAACCTTATCTTCTAATGCAGGTATGCGTATCTGCCTCCCAGCCCCTTCACACAGTGTGTTCCCAGGGGCCAGAATCCCACCTACCCACTCAAGGTTAAAAGCAAAACAGCACACCCCCAACTCTCAGAATGGGTATTTGTAACATGCTGTGTCTTTAAAGAGTGAGTGCCTTGTTCAGGGATGTGTCTTATTTGACATCAAAATGCATTCTCCTGACGTGAGTTATCTAGGGATGACCTTTGTGCTCAGTTTTCAATTGGGACATATGAAGCTCAGAGAGGTCAAGTGACTTGCCTAAGGTTGCAGAGCATAGGTGGATAATGGCCTTAAATTAAGGTAGGCAGGGTAACCAGGGATCAAGGGTCCTAAGAGAGACTCAGGTATGAATTTTGGCTACTTCACTAACTGTACTGTTCTTAAACAAGTCACTTAATTTTTGTGTCTCTGTTTCATCACCTGTAAAATGGGAATACTAATAGAAGCAACTGCTACACAGGGTTATTATAAAGTTTAAATGAGCTGATGTATTTAAAACATACTTAGCACAGTGTTTGGCACATAGTGGATGTTAAATAAATGGTGGTGTTACTGTTTTTGTTGTTCCCTGGAGAAGAAATTCAGTTTACTTCTTCCCTAGGAAACTCCGTAAGTAAACTTGGCACGCAGCGTTAACAAGTGAGGACATGCAGCAGGTTCATGTTTTGTTGCTCAGAGTGTGGCCTGTACACCAGCAGGAACATTACTGGGAGCGTGTTAGAAATGCAGAGTCACAGGCCCCACCCCAGATCTGCTGAATCTGCATTTTAACAAGGTCCCCGAGGGATTCATGTGCACCTTACAGTTTGAGAAGCACTGATTTAGGGCTTTCCCTGTGCATCAGGGTCACCTGGGGAAGTTTTAAAAAATGCAGATGATTGGGCCCCACCCCCATAGATTTTGGTCCATTGGTCTGGGGTGGGGTCTGGGCATCATTATTTTTTAAAATCTCCCCAGGTGTTTTCGATGCATAGCAAGGGGTTATCCCAGGTGTGGTGGGGGCTGACTTGCTTTGGAGTTGGAGAGAATTAAGTTTGAAGCTTAGACCTTTCCACTTACTAGCTGTGTGATCTTAGGCAAGTTGCTTAGCTTCTCTGATCCTCAGTTTTTTCATTGTAACCTGAGAAGAATGATCCTCCTCACTCCCTCTCCCACTTGTGAGGATGAAATTAACACTGATCACGTACGAGAGCCCGGCAACAAGGTATTGCTAGATGTGAATGAATGTGCTCACCCTCTGTGTGCAGTGCACTGTGCCAGGCCCAGAGATGGTAGACGGCTATTGTTATCAATACTAATGTGATTAGCAGCAGTGGTATTGTCTGTGAATATGAAGGATCAGGAGCTCACTGGGGCAGGATGTGTCTCCTGTGGCGGTGCAGGAAATGACTGTCGATGGCTTGAGAAGGCATCCCCAGCAAGGTCAAGGAAATAACAATCCTTGCTACCATTCATTAAGCACTAACCATGCATCTGTCACTGCACTAAACACTTTATAAAACTTTTTTAAAAATTAAAGTTATACATGTGCTTAATTTGATCAGTGGTTCTCAGCGTGTGTGTGTGTGTGTGTGTGTGTGTGTGTGTGTGTGTGTTTTGCCTCCAGAAGATGTTTGGAAATGTCTGGGGACATTTTTGGTTGTCACAACTGGGGGTGGGGGTGTTATTTGCTACTGGCATCTGGCAGGTAGGGGCCAGAGATGCTGCTAAACATCCTGCAGTACACAGAACATCTCCCAACACAAAGTATTATCTGCTCCCAAATGTCAGTGAGGCTGAGGTTGAGAAATCCTTGTTTAGATTCAGGTAGTTCTGCAAAGCATGTTATATAAAACAGCAGCCTCTTGGCCCCTTTCTTCCCTTCACCTCCTCCGAAGCAACTACTTTTGCCCTTTGGGTGGGTTATTTTATTTACCTATATGTCTCTAAATAGCCTGCTTGTATTGTGACTTCCTGATGATTCCATTCTAGACTTTATCCCTTGGCTTCTGACCGTGGAAGGTGAGTAGTTAGCTCTCCTTCCTCAGCCCCTGCCTGTGCCCGCCTGCACACAGGGCTCCCCCTCCGCCCAGATCCGCTGTGATTTCTGTTAGATCAATATTCAGTGTTTATATTACCCTAACTGTAAGTGGTGTGCTCTGCTGATGCTGCAGTCAGCTCAGATTACCTTCCCCTCCTGCAACATCTTTTGTTCTCTCTGAAGTTAATAACTGCCTCGTTTTTCCCTTGGCTTTGTTATCTGTGTACTTTCCACTAACTCAACCCTCACCTCTTTGCCCGTTGTCTAAATCTCCTTTCAAGATATTCAGGCTCATCAGGGAGGAAATCTATCAGGTTTGCCTTTCAGAAGGAGTCTCTCCGAGAACAGGCTAAGGGTTTCTGTAGGAAGTGTTTTATGTTAAGACCCACAGTAGCCCTGTGAAGTAGGCCCTATAATCGTCATCGTCCTTGTTTGACATTTGAGGAAAACGGCTCTTAGAAAGGTTGTTTGGGTGCCCAATATCACACAGCAGGCTGTGCAGGAGTCCTAGGGCCTGGGCTTCCTTATGGCTCAGAAGGTCACTCTAGGAGACAGCACTTGGAAATACCCCCTGTAACCAGACTGTAACCTGCCTCGATGAAAGGGCAGTAGCTTATTCATTTCTGTGTCTGCAGCGCTGATCACGAGGCCAGGCACAGAGCAGGACTTAGTGCTACTGGTTGAATGAATAAGTGGAGAATTTTGAGAGGCATTGGTGGGGAGTGCCCGGTGTTCCGGGTAGGAGGTCAGAGCAGCTGGGGCTCGGTCACGTAACGTGGGCAAGTCACTTAACCTCTCTAGCCTCAGCCTCCCCATCTGTTATATGGGCTGAGAAGACCCGCTGCAAGGACAGTTTTCGAGCAGCCAGAAGGAGCTGATGAACTGCAGATGCTCAGGAACCTGTAAAACACTAGGGAGACAGTGCATGGGCACATCAGTCACTATGTGGTGAGGGGCAGATTTCTGCTAAGCTCCTCCCCCACTTCCCCTCCTCTTTCTTTCCTTCCTTTTCTTCTAAGTGAAACATGGCATAATTAATTTAGAAAAGAAAAAGAAGTGCCTTACAGTTGAGAAAAAGATATATTATAGCCCGAGCTAGTTCTCATATGATAAAATATTTATATTAATGTGTCATAAAAATTGATTCACCCTTCTCTTGCCTGGTATCATTAATGGGTAGATATGGAACATCTTATTTCCTTGCCTCCTTTTCTCTCTCTCTCTCTCTCCCTCCCTCCCAGCAGTACATAGTTTCAAATAACTATGAGGAAACCATTTTTCATGAACAATAATAATAAAAAATAATAGATGATATTTATTTAGTGCTTGCTATGTGCCAGTCACTACTGCAAGCCCTTTTGCATTGTAACTCATTGAATTCTCACACAACCCTAGAGGGTCAGTGCTATTGTTATACCCATTTGACAGAGGAGGAGACTGAGGCCCACATTGGTCACTGGTTCAAACCTGTCCATCCTGACTCCAAGGCCCTTGGTCCTGACTGCTCCAGCCTCACAGCTTTCACATGGAGACCAGTGTCCCATGACTTTCTGCTGCAGGAAGGCACCTGATATTCAAAGCCTTCTCAGTTTGCAGTAAATAGATATACCAAGAACTCTGAGTTTTTGCAGCTCAAATTTTGATGACGGTGTAGGTTTTCTAGCAAGGGGTAGAGAAATCTAGGGACTCCATGTCCAGCAAGTTTCCAGGTCTTGGCAGTACAGGGCTGGCTGTCAGCAGTGGTGGAGACAGGAGCCCCGAGCAGGGCCTGGGACAGCCAGTCCCCACTGAGCCACGTTTGCGTCTTAGGAATGGGACTTTTTGGTTCCCAGACCGTCGCTCCCTGGCATCCTCCTGTGTGCCTTGCAGCTTTAGTGTCAGATCTTTATAACCGCAATGCAAACTGTTCCTTGGAGCTTTTCGGAGTCAGGCTCTGGTGGAGAAGAGCCTGCAGCGGGGCTCCCAGCCCACAGCTGATTCAAGGGCCGCATACACAGACACACTCACGCAGACACATACAGACACACACAGACACACACTCCTCTGCCCATTTGTCCCATTCACTCTTTATCACAATAACGCAGCCTCTAGTATCAGGTCCCAGCTCACAGTAGGTGTCTAACAAATGCCTATTGGATGAATAAGCGCAGGGGTGATTCAGGTATTCTCTCCTTGCCCTGTCCCTAGATATCTAGGTGTTCGTTGTTCTGGCTTGCCTGGGCACAACTGGAAGTGAACCAGAAGGGGTTCCTGTATTCATTTTGGGTGGTGCCAGGCTGCCTAGCACAGCTCGTGAGGTCCTTCGTGATCTGGCTCCTGCCATCTCCTTCCACCTCCTTCCCCCCAGCCCTCCGGGGTGTCCGTCTCTACTTTCAGTGGTTTAAAACTTTTTTCCAAGTCATGGAATTCTTTGGGGATCTGATGAAAGGCATGGACCCACTTCTCCAATACACAGACATTCAAACAGTGTCCTGGATATAATTTCTGGGGATCTCTAAGGCCCATTGATGAATCTCCAAGGAGTACACAGGACCCCACTGAAGGACCTCTGCCTGTAGGGCTGGGGAAATCCAGAGAGGGGAAGTACCTGGCCCAGGGTCCTGAATGACAGAATTGGAACCAAGACCCAGGTCTCTGGATCTCAAGTTCAGGACTTTCTCCCTTTAACCGTCCTGTGTTGATGGATGAACGCCAGGTAATTAGTTGATACAGTGAACAATGAAATGAGACACTCTTCTTTGCCTTTTCCATCCATCAAACCCTCAGCACTGGCAGCTCTGTCAGGTGCTCAGACATCAGCGGTTTCTGGAGTACAGCCTTCCTCCTTGTAGTTTGGTCTTTTCCTGATGGTTATAAATGGAAGTGATTACAGCAGAGTTCTGCTGGCTGTTCCACGGAGCATCTGCCACACCACCGGGAAAACTCAGCCTCAAGCCTGCAAACTGGAGTCAGGAGAGTGCCCAGAATGAAGGCTGCTTCTTCCAACTGCTGTAACTGGCCGTGTTCAGAGCTCTTGGGACCGGGAGATATGGTCGGCGTGTTCTTTGGTGCTCTGCACCTCATCTAATGGCTCTATATCCCCCTGATTCCCGAAGCCAGAAACCGAGGCACAACCTGACATACCCCTCTCCTCATCCTCTCAGTCTAGTCCATCACCAAGACTTGTCTCTTTTCACTTTGTATCCTATCTATCCACTTCTGTCATCTTTGCTGGCACCACCTTTACAAGCCAGGCCGCCATTATTTGTAGCTTGGAGAACGGCCACAACCTCCCCTGGATGATGACCTGCTGAGCTCTTAGCTACTGAGTGCTTTTTCTTTTCACTTTCACCATCTGCTGTTTGGGCCAGAACCATGGTATGTTAGTCAGGACAGGCAACGGTATGGTGCTGTAACAGACAACCACTGGGTTCAGAACAAAATTTTGTGCTCATGCAAAGTCTGCTGCAGTGCTGGTGATGCCCGGGGACAGTTGCACTCTGGGACAGGTTCAACGTTCCAGGCTGCTTTGATCTTATGAATCTTTCATATCAAGGGAATCTGCTTCCATGATTGCTGCAGGAGGAGAAAAGAGAAAGAATTGTCCGACAGCTCTGAGAGCTTCCACCCAGAAGTGACCCGTGTCACTCCTCACATTTTATTGGCCACAGCAAGTCGTAGGACCATGTCTAATTTAACAGATCAGAGGGTCACTTGGAAGAGGAGGGATTGGAAATATTTGTGTGCAGCAGTCTTATCTAATCACTTTCCCCAGGGAATGGGTGGCAGAATAGGAGCTCATAATAAGGGTGGGGATTTATTACCTCTTTAATTCAGGAGGTTGATCTGGCTGTGAGACAGAAAGATTCAGGATATCAGCGTCAGCCAGACCCAATTCTCCTCTCACCTCTGATGAGAGGCCGGGTGGGAGGTGAGCTGGAAGAGGAGGAGGGAGCGGGGAGGAGGGGAAAGAAGCGTGGGGGGGAGGGGAGAGGAGAGACTGAAAGAGACAAGGAGGGAGAGACTGAGGCAGAGAGAGAATTTTACATTCGCGTGCTTGCTCTACCTTCTTGAGCTGACGGCTGGGAACACCACTTCGACTACAGAGACCCAGGGATCAAGGGGCGCCTGTGACTTGTTGACCCCCTGCGATCTCCGATGACTAGCAGCCTTGCTCTTCTCGATGGCAAGAGAGCTAGAGGTCATGGTGGCTGTGCTGGGCAGAGGGAAAGCTGGCCAAAAGCATGGGCGTTGTGTGTGGCCCCGGGTGGGGTGGAAGAGGAGCCGGTGGGGGTGGGGGGAGGTAAGGAGAGAGGGCCAGGATGCAGGGACTTGTGCAGCAGAAGACGTGTGGAGCTGAACCAGGGAGGCCTGAAGGAGGGTGCGGCGCCACCTCAGCGGAAGTCAGTACAGGACAGGAGACGAGCTCAAGGACTGAAAAGGACAAGTTACATGCAGAGCAGGAACTGGCACCAGGCAGAGGCCGACGAAGGCTAAACGGAACAGCCCCTTCCACCAAGACCATCGGGCTGGCGTGTGCAGGAGCTTCCAGGAGGAGGGCTCTGAGGAGGGGTTCGAAGGAGAATAAACACTCAAATGTACGTGAGTGGTAACCTGCAGGCTTGTCCGGAAGGGCTCACGATATTTCCTACGTCAGTCAGGCTGATCAGAGGCCAGGTGCCAGAGGCTCACCTAGGTTCTGGAAGATAAAGTACTTTTCTCTTCGGACACTGGAGTCTGGCTTGGGAACCTCATTTGTGCTACCCCAGTGCTCCTCAAACTGTCATCTGCAGACTAGTGGCAGTCAGCAAAGTATTACTGGTCCACAGTGAGTAAATTAAGAAACTGGGATTTAGTGTTTAGAAACTTTTATAGCAATTTGACATTGCTGTGACATCCAAGTGAATTTCTGTTGTATTTTACAGAAGCGTCGATTTGTGATGGATTGGAGAGAAAATGGTCCGTCCCTGCAGATAGTCTGAAGAGCGCTGTGCTGGGTTCCTGGGTGGCTTCTCCCATCCCGTGCAGGTCCTTCCTAATCTGTTTTCCTTAGTGGTCTTCCTAGAACGCAAGTGGGATCCTGACATGCCTCCTTCTACAACCCTCCATTGATTTTTCTCAAGCTCTTTTGGATAAAGACCAACTTCTTCACAAGGGCCTGGAAGGTTCTGCATCATCTGGTCCCCGCTCACCTCCCCAGGTTCTTCCCCACGCTTCCTGTATCCTTACAAACAGCAAGTTCCTCTGACCTCAGGACTTTGACGCGTGTGACATCCTCTACCTGGCATGCTTTCGCCTCCATTGTGGGGGAGTTGACGCCTATTCTGCCTTCAGATCACAGCCGCTGGGGTGGAGAAATTTCTTTTTCCCCCTCTTAGTTCATTTGGCTGGCAATTAACATGACATAAGGCAGATTAACAGGAGAAAGTCAAATTTATCACATGTGCATGGGGAATCCACATAATGAAGAATTCCAAAGACAGCAAGGCTAGATGCGATATATATATACGTCTCACACACACATGCATATGTACATATGTTCTGGACTAAGGAGAAGGAGGTAGGGGTCTGAGGATTCAGGGGGAAGGAAAGTAACCCACAGGGAGCTAAGAAGAATTAATGCTTGATAAACGGTAGCTGGGCATCCAAAGACAATGGGCCTTGATCACATGGCTCCTCGCCGACCACCACTCCTAACACTGTGCTACAGTTGTTTATGGTGATAGCTTCTTCCTGGGATAGGCCTCCTGTCTTAAATTCTTTTAGGCAGTAAGGGGGAGGTTCAAAGATTCTTCCTGAATCTTTTGGGCCCTGATTGTTTTCAGCTTAAAATAATCCGAGTGCCAGAGTGACACATCTTGGGGCAGCCTGGCCTGAGCCCCATCACAACTCAACAATCACCTCCTCAGGGAGGCCTTCTCTGCCCCCCCGGGCTAGTTGAGGCCCCTGCTTCTTGCCTTGATAACCTCCCACGCCTACTTGACGCACCTGTAATTAACTCCGTCAATGTCTGCTGCTCCCCAGGCCCGTGAATAGAGGGCAGAGGCCTCGCCTGTGTATCCCACAGGCCTGGCTCAGCGCTGGGTCCTCAGTAAACACGTGCTGAATGAACGAATGAGTGAACGAAGGAATGAATGCAACGTCCAGAGCTCGTGGTAGAGGCACTTGTGATTGTAAAGTGTGTCCTTTGGCAGCCAGGCCTTTATTTCATAAAACAGTTCCCATGCCTCCTTCCTGTGCCCAGAACCTGGCAGACCGTCCCAAGCTCCTGCTGATAAATCATTTTATTGGCACAGCTGGACAGGAAAGGACAGAGTGAGTAATGGGAGTCGGGCACCGTGTCGCGGACAAAGGCCTGAGTTGACGTGGTAACAACAGGCAGACCGATGTGGCCTGGGCAGTAGTCTGGCCCCAGCACACGTCTGAGAACAGGCCCTGGGTCATTTTTCCTCTGTGCTGGAGGGCGTGAAAAGGCCAAGGAAGCAAGAAAGGGGCTACGGAGCTCTGCTGCTCCCCTGCTGCGGGATGGGCTGGCAGTAGCTTTGACCATTGGCCGAAGACTTTTAATATATAGAACATATCTGTATATTATTAATTTTTTCTTTTTTTGGCTGTGCCATGTGGCATGTGGGATCTTAGTTCCCCGACCAGGGATTGAACCCACCTGCGCCCCCTGCAATGGAAGCACGGAGTCTTAACCACTGGACGGCCAGGGAAGTCCCTGTATATTATTAATTAAAATATTATTTTCCATTTTATATTGCACCATGTTTTTAAAATTCCGAAAATACGTAATTCAGTGCTTTCAACAGGAGTCATAATTCCTGGCTGTGTGTGTAGTGATTAGACATGGAGGTTTAGGAACCTGGCTGCCTGCATTCAAAATCCGGCTCCATCCCCTCTCAGTTTTGGGCACATGGATAAGTTACTAAATCTCTGTGTACTTTTGTTTCCTTATAGGCAAACTGAGGGTGAAGATGGTACCTATTTATTAGGGTTGCTCTGAGGGTTGCGTGAGGTGTTGCCTGTAAGATGCATGGTAAACAAGATCTGGTGACATAAGAACAATCAAACAACCTAGAAGTAAATAAAGAAGTAAAGTATCCCCCAGCCCATTTTCTAGATATAAGTTCACCTAGTAGTGTCTGCCCAGGTATTTGAACCTCTGCAAACATATACAGATCAGGACTGGCATGCGAGAGAGGCGTGTGAGGTGCGGGGGGTGCACAGTTTAAGGTGCCAGCCCCGCATCTGCATGGACCTGAGAGTGAGAACATCCTGAAATTTTGTGTTTGGATGCCTCACTTGCCTTACCCTAGCCAGGCCCTGACACAGGTAATGAAGAGACTTCTGCTTCTGATAATGACAGACTAGGTAATCTGGACCAACCCTCCCACTAGACAGACTGGAATATATATTCACACACACTTACATATATACCCATATGTATATATAAACATATACACACATACATACGTATACACATGTATACGTATGTATGCACACAACACACACACACACACACACACACACACACACACTCTACAAGGCATCAGACAGCTAACAAGTAGTGAAAATTATTCACCGGAGTGGAGGTCTACGGAGATGAGACCAGTATCTGGCAGTTCTGGGTGTGATGAGAGGCAAAGAGGCTGAGTGGTCATTTTAGCCCACACCTAGGGCTGGGGGCACAGAGACCAGAACTCAGGGCTTGCTGAGGGGAAGAAGGCTTGGCGAACCCTCCTTCCTTTTGGTTGGCATCCTGAGGGGCTGCACCCTAGGGGTAAAGGTGAGATAGAGGCAGACAGGCTCTTACAGGGATGCAGCTCAGCACTGACTCATCTCAGTCCCTGAATTTTGTATGGAGAGGACCCCAGGTTGCTGGTTTCCACAGGGACTCAGAGGAAGCACACGTAAGTGCTCCCTGGAGAAAAATACATCATTCTAAGCCTCAAATTATTTCTACAAACAGGTTTGCAAATGCAATGTCTGACATGCAAGAAAACGATAATCAGGCACATGAGAGGTGAGCAGCCAGCAGAAACAATGGACAAAAGAAACAGACCCCTAGAACCTCCAAATATTGAGGTTATCAGACAACGACCATAAGATAACTCTGCTTACTATGTACAAGGAGATAAAAGACAAAATTGAGAATGCTGGTGAAAAACTAAAAATAATAAAGAGAAGTAATTGGAAGTTCTAGAAATGAAAAGAAAATAAATTAAGAACTCAGCAAATTAGGCACAGTTCGAAGAGACTTGGTCAATTGGAAGATGGGTCAGAAGAAAATAGTCAAAATCAAGAATGGAGAGACACAAAAATGGTAAATTCAGAAGAGAAGGAAGAGACTTAAGCATATGGTGAGAAGGTCTAATTGGGGTTTCAGAAGGAGAGGGAGGAAGGGAATGTGGCAGAAGGAGGTATTTGTAGAGATAGTGACTAAAACTTTTCCGAATCTGATGAAAGGCATCAGCCAGACAATGCCCTACAAACCCCAAGCAGGATAAATATAAAGAAACCAATACGCAGGCACATTCTGGAAAAAAATATAGAAAACCAAAACAAAGAGAAAATCTCTCCTTACCTGGCCTCAGGGTGGGCAAAATACCGCTCCCTCCCCCAGCCCCCATCTACCGAACCCCTACAGTGGACGGTGGGAGCAGCTGTCACCACAGAACATGGCTGCCTTCTTTCGTAGTCTGGGAAGAGGTCGGGGATGGGTGAGAACCGGGGGTGCTAAAGTCGGGTTGTTCTTCTCTTGGTGAACCTCAGAGGTAGGTGTTTGACTTCCAAGTTAGTGGCTCACTTTAAAACATGGAGGTTCTTAAGATCTCTTTGGTATTGGCTTTTAGTCCTAGTCACCCTTTTGGAGCATTTGTTCATTCATTCAACACATGTTTACTGAAGACCTACTATGTGCCCAGCACTAAGGAGACATCTGCAAACAAAACAGATTAATATCTTTGTCTTCACGGCACTTACATTCTAATGGGCCGGGACAACAATAAACAAAAGTACCTGAGATGATTAGAAGAGCTATAGGGAAAAGTGAGCGGGGAAGGGAGACAGGGAGTGTGGTCATTTAACAATCGGAAGGAGGTGAGGGAATGAGACGGGCAGTCCTGTGTGTGTCGGGGGGGGGCGGGGGGGGGGGAAGTTCACGGCTCCTACATTTTGTTCTACTACAAGTATATATTTTAATTAAACATTACAAATCACAGATGAAATACGAGAGCTAAAAGAGAGGAGTTGTTTCTGTAAACAGGAAGTTAAATGCTTTGAAAAGACTTGAAAAGGTGAGTTGCAAAGAAATGCTGTCAAATTAGGGGACAAAAATGAAAAGATTAGCAAAAAAAAAAAAAAAAATTCACAACACTCTAAATTAAAGAGTGCGGTACCCAGGTTCCTTCATGTGTACCTTCTTTCAGGTGTTCCACTCCAAAGAAATTGGGATTGGATATCAGAGGTAATATACTGTGGTTGTGATTCATGTAAGAAGGCAGGGAAATTCCAGCAGGGCTCCCATGCTCCAAGACAAAACCTCTCCCTGCCTCCAAATATGGGCGGACATATGACATTGCTTTGTTTTAGGTTAAACTAAAACACTTAAGGTATGAAGGCATTATGTTTTATGATTCTTCACTGGGGCTTTCTTGAGTCACCGACCAACCACTAGTTCTGATACTGGAAGCAGGCCAATTTGCTGAACATCAATGAGAAGAAAGCTGTTTTTCTGAAAATCAGTGTGTCTGACTGGCATTCTCCCTCCCCACCCAAATCCCTCCAGTTCTTTCTCAGAGATCATTGCTGAGAGCAGGCAGGAGAGGGAGGGAAACCATGAGAAAAAGGAGGTGGTGTGAAGTAGATGAACCAAATTCAGGAGACCTGGCTCAGGTTCAGCTCATAATTGACTGTGAGAACTTGGGCAAGTCATTATATCTATTGGAACTGCACTCTCTCATCTGTGGCATGGGCACAATAATCGACTCGACTTCTTGAGTTCTTGTAAGAGTTAAATGAGGTGGTGCATTTCAGGTGCTTAGTATACTGCCTGGCATATTGGAAACGCTAAGGAGAGGGTGACTATAGTTATTTTACTACTGACATCCACTGGAACTTGAATGGCTATAACTGCATTTAGTGACAGATCATCTCTCATAGAGTCTGTCTGGATTAGACAGACTGATGTAGACTCAAAGGGGAAAGGGCCCTCTACCACGGGGGCAGAATGAGCCCCAGGAGGAGACAGGAAAGCATTGCCCTCAGCGGTGGATGTAATGGTAATCTGCGGGGTCTAAGAGTTCCATGTGTGTTCAGCCAGCCGAATCTCATTTTGAATGGAGAAAGGTCAGCCTCACACTTTGTCAGCCCTGGCTGGGATTGGGACTTGATGAGCGGAAGACCTAGACACCAGGGCTTTGCAGGTGGTCCCGGGAAGTTGGCACCACCTCTAGATGTACCATTTTGGATTTTGAGAGATGGGGAGAGAGACCATGTTCATGATGTTGAGCTCCTAATGAGCTCTCTGGGTCCTGTAATGCCCTGTGGTCTGTCTTCATCATAGGACGTCGTCTTCGTAGGATGCCCTCTTATTTAGCATTTCCCAAGCTTGGTTCTGTGGTGTTCCTTGAGATGCTAGTGGATATTCTGGGTTAAAAGGTTCCCATGACATATAAATCTGGGAAATACAGCATACTAGAGTAACGATGATAATGGCTAATATTTTTGGAGGGCAGGTGACTTATGTGTGCCAGCAAGCATACTAAGTATTTTCCAGAGTTTGTATCACTTAATTCTCACAATGTCCCAATAAGGTAGGGACAATGGTTATTATAATCCCCATTTCATGTGCGTGGAAATGAAACATCAAGAAATGGTGCTCAGAGAGATTAGTTAACTTACCCAAGGTTGTACAGCAGGTGAGTGGAAAAACAAGGATTTGAACCCAGGTCTTTTGACCCCAAAGCTTCTGTTCTTAACTTGAATTAAGAGGTTTTTTTCCCAAATCCTTGGCTCGCAATGGGGTGGTCAGAGAAGGTGTCCAGTATCCCCTCTTCTAGGAATATTTTGAGCAGAACAGAGGACTTTCTTTTTCAAATTCAGAAGAATCATATGTATATGAATATATATGTAAATTAAAAACACGTTCACTCTCTGTAGGTGTCTCATGGTCCGTTTGAAAGGAGAGCAGCTGTCAACCTGTGCCCTCTCTTTAATATTCAATCCTCAATTAACATACAAAAGGTTCTGAAAGTCCTGCAGTAAAGAAGCCTCTTTTTCTTTAACCCAGTTTGTCCCACCCTATTTTTCCTTCAGAATCCCTTCTTTGCTTCCCATTTTCTTTCAGAACATGTATTAGCATCCACAGGAAGGGCATTCCATGAAACAGGGTTTGAGTAGTTCCCTTTGTAGGGGAGTCATTTAAGGCTGTGTGTATTCCCCGCAATGGGAGAGAAGAACCCATTTCAACGTGCATCCCCTGCTGGTGGTGAATAGGCAACAGTTCTTTCTTTACATAAAGGGCAACATAAACCCAGACATACCCAGTAAAATCTTCTAGAATATATTGTTCTAGGGAGTAGCTACTTGGAATTTCACAACAGGGAGGGTTTTGGAGGGAAATGGCAAATCGTGATTTGTTGATGTACCCTAAAATTTTCAGTGTGTCATAAAGGGAAACTTGACAAGAGGGAACCTCTTAAGAGTCTTGGATGACATTTGCTTGAAATTAATTGGCTTATGGTATGTTCGTATCTCCTTTGCAGACCTAGCTCTGGATGACTATGTGAGTAATATCTTCCTTTTGAAAGCTTTTCATTCTTTATATCGTTTTCTTAGTCCTTGGCAAGATTGCTTAGGGGACTATATTCATTTCTAATCCATGGAAAAGAAAGCATATCTCTCCCTGAGACTCCAACCTCAGGAAAGCATGCAAGATAATGATAGTGTCAAGCAGTTATACAGACTTTAAATAGCTATCAGTGTAAATATAAGACTGTAAGGCACATGAATAAAAGCTCCTTGAACACCCCAGAAGGGAAAGTAAGCCTGGGTGAACTTTTGCAAGTACTCAAAACATACAACCAGAGTAAATGGATTATTGGGAAGCAGTGTGGCAGGAGTACTAGCCCATCCCTAGTTTCCCTTCTTTCTCAGCACACAGACTACATTTCCCAGCCTCCGTAGTTGCCACCATGTGACTGAGTAGTAGCCACTGGGATGTAAACAGAAATGTGGTCTACCTCCTGCATGACCCATAAAAACCTCACACCCACAGTCCTTCTTGTTCTTTTCCCACCGTGGCAGCCCTGGAAGCCAGTTTGTTTTTGAAGGTGATGAGTCAGGAAATGGAAAGGTTCTGGGTCCTTGAGTTACTGTTTGCCAGAGCGGCCCTTACCATTCAGGAACACTGCCTTGGAATAGTAGATAAGTGAGAAATAAACTGTTATGTTTGAGTTATCATACCTTTGGGGGATTGTTTGCTGTGTTGGCTGGAAGTCTGGACAGGGAGTTTGCACTTGGTGGTGTATGTAGTGTGTGCAGAGAAAGAACATTATGTGCTTGAAAGACCACGCGAGCTGCAGAATGAGACAGACAGGGGTTAAAGTCCCAGCTCTGCCATTGATCGACTCCCAGTCTTGGGCAGTTTACTTAATCTCCCTTAGCCTTAGTGTTTTTCCTTTAGAAAATGGAAATAAACTTACCCTGCAGGCTTGTTTTGGAAGTTAAAGAAAACACATTCAACATGTTTGGCACAATGATGTATATATAGTAGATGCTCACTAAATGGTAGCTGTTGTTATTGCCTTTACAGTCACTTCTTAAAGAATGCTATTCCCGTCTTTGGGTTCTGCAGGTTATAACAGTGACCCCTTCCACGTATCCCCATTCTCAAATAAACTAAACAAAAATACTGAAAAACTGAGAGAGGAAACGTTTGCCTCTGTCTTCTTTTCAGTTCAACATAGTTGTGATTAAATAATTATTTGCATAATGATCAGTTTAATCTCTCTCTCCCTTGCCAGGCTCCTTGAGGGCAGGCATTATGTCTGTTTTGGTCTCAAAACACAGACTAGCACATAGCATCATGCAGAGCGGAGGTTCCATAAATACTTCTCGAATGCATGAATCGATGAGGATGTGAATCTTTCACTTGTAAATCTTAGCAGGGCTCCACAAACACTGAGCACACAGGTAGGCAGGGGAGAGACACTGCAAGGCCAGCCATCTCAAAGATGTGTTTATCACTGGCCTGCCTGAAATGACACCATCAGAGTCACTCCTTAGGTCTTAGTAGAGGTTATAAGCTGGTGGTGGTCACCGCATACAGCTCATCAGTGCATTTTGTTTATTCTGTACTGTGTTTTTAAAAATTCAGTTTATTGCCAACAGTTAAAACTTGGGAGATTTCACATAAAAAGCCACATTTTCTGTTTCTTTTGAAAAATTAGAAGGTCTGGTAACGCTGGGCTTGATTATGGCATGGAAGCGTTGGCTGGAGTTGAGTAGCATTGCCCTCATTTAGGACAAGTGCCCTCAAGTTCACCCCACCAGGGCCATTCTTGCCCGCGTTTATGTTACCAGCCTGGCCCTGGAGTTTTCCATCCCCTATTATTATTCCTGAGTCCATTCATTCAATCATTCGTTCATTCAACAGATATTTACATGTTTGTGAAAATGGGGATCCAAGACAATATTACCCATGCTTCCTGATCTCTGGGAGTTTATAGGGTGGCTGAGTAATAAGAGACATAAACATATAGTCCCTTAAAACCTTTAAAAATATTGATTAATTGATAACACTGTATAATTATAGAGGGTTAGTGTCCCCCAAGTTTATATCTACCATTCACCTCAGAATGTGACTGTTTAGAAATAGGGTCTTTATAGGTATAATTAGTAATTTTCACATCTTTTATCTCTGAGATTCATAGTATTTTTGTAAATGGGTAGGATCAGCCTCATTTTACCGACAAGAAGACTGATGTTCTGGGGCGTTAACCCACCTGTGCAAAATTGATCTTTGGCCTCCAAATTTGTTCTTCTTTTGACTATATATCACTGACTGGATTTGTCTTGTTCACTGCTGTATATACAACTCTGTGCCCGGCACAGAGTAGGTGCTCAATTAATATTCTTGACCAGAATGAAACTAATGACCAGAAGGCAAGATCTTGACGGGGTGGGACAGATGGGAAAAGTCTTCCCTAATAGAGGGAGTAGGGGATTACACCCAGCACAATGCCTAGGACATGGTAAATGCTCAATAAATACTTTTTAAGTGGTGAATGAATGAATCAGGCTTTGGAGGTGGGCCTTCCTGCGGTACCACAGCAATGACCTGTGAGCCCTGGGCATTTGATGTGGGGAGTCCCGGGAAAGAAACTGCCAGACATATACTCCATCTGCTTCCCAGTTTGTCCAGATCACATTCTACCTCTTCTCCCCCGCTACTCCCTGGAGCAGGAAGCTTGGCCAAATCAAATCGTGCTAACTTCATTCCTGCCTGGCTGTCTGCCCATTCCCTGACACCCATGCCATGTTAAGAATTGATATTGGTTCTCAAATGTTAAACAGTTGGGTCTGTGTGAGGCCAGCAGCTGGTGGCTAACAGGGCTGAGGTCTGCAGTGTCTGAACTGCCCCATGGGATTTGAATCCCTGTGCGGGGCACCTCCATGTGTTCTGGTTGTGAAGCTCAGTCATGCAGTGCTCCATTAGCTGTGATTTCCCCAGAAACGCGGAAGAGTGATGGAGGGATGGATGTCAACCTCATCTCATTAGTTATTTTTGCCATAAAATGGGCCTTTCTGAGGTAGCACACATCAGGAGGCCAGCTCACAGTGCTGCTTGGGTGACACTTCATACTTTGTTGAGCAGATACTCCCTTGGTGCCAATGGCCCCTCTGCCTGATTAATGATATCTCCTTCAATTTGACTCTTTGTGCCTTTCGTGTCTCCCTGGGTCCCCTGCCGAGCTGGCTGGCTGGCTTCTCACCATGATGACAGCTGACACAGAGCGACTTCATTGCAAATTTCAAGGTCATTCCCTCTTTGTTACACCCACCCCTGCATACACATACACTGTGGAGACTGGTTCATTTAAAGCAGCCTCAAGATATAGCCTGCTGGCTAAAACACTCAAAGACCCCTCCAGAGAAAGCCCACACAGCAGCTTCTAAAGATGCCTGTATCCTCTGAGAGAACTGGCACTGGCTTTAGGAGCAGGGGCAAGGGAAGCTGGGACTGGATTCCCAGGCAGCAGAGTGGAACAGTCCAGAGCACAGAGTCACACTTGCTCAGGTTTGCCCTTTCTAAAGGCATCACCTTGGTCTCTCAGGTCCTTCATCTGCCAAGTGGGGACATTAGCATCCGGTCATAAAGTTATATTGGAAGGCAAATGAGATGAAGCACATGAGATGTGCTTTGCGTATAGTAACTGCTCAATAAATATTAGCTCTATTATTATTACTCATAAAAATAATACTGAAGCCATTTCCCCAAACATTAGACCAGGGACTCAGTCTCTACAATAAGAGTGAAAGGACTTGAAAACGGAGCTGGCATTGGGGATGTTACACTTGGCTCACCAAGGAGGAAGGGTTATACGTAGCAGTGAGGTCAGGAGGCTGTACAAGGAGTCAGAGACTTGGGGTGTATGAGTCCAGGGTTCAAATCAGGAAAACAGAAACCTTCTGAGGTTTCAACGCAAAAGGAATTAAATGCAGGGACTAGATTATATAGATGAGCAAAGAACAGAGAAGCCAAACTGAAAGGGTGAGGCAACTCAGAGATTGGCAACAGCAGGAAGCTGCTCTATTCCTAGGCCAGAGGAGCAGAGAGAGGAGGTGGTGTGACCAGGGGTTCGGGTCATCCTTTGCAAGCTGGAACTACAGAGAGCCTTTTAGCAGGAACTGGACTTACAGGTGACATGGCTGCTACTAGAGACGCTGCCTGAGGCAGAGTAGATGGGAAGAAAGAGTGACTTCTCTCTTACTGTCACCCACCACTCTCCCCACTCCCGTGCCTCCCACTGGCCAAACCCAGAAGCCAGCTAGCAAAAGGTTCTGGGAAATGTACTTTGCAGAGGTCAGACACCTGTGACACAGAGGTGAGCAGAAGAAGGCAGAGGATGGAGCTGAAGGTCCAGGTTTGAAAAAGTTGAATTATGGTTGCCGGTTGAAATATAGGATTCCCAGTTAAGTGTGAATTTCAGATAAACAATGACTTTTTAAAGTATAAGTATTATATCAAAATGAAATTATTATTTCATTAATTATTACTCATTTGGACACACTAGAAAAATTTCATTGCTCGTCTGAAATTCACATTTAACTGGGTATCTTGTGTTTTCTTTGCTACATTTGGCCACTCTAGGTTGCAGGCAGTTTTGAACCCTTGGAGGGTCCCAATTCTCAGGCCAGTTTGGGTGGGTGGCAGATAAGGGAGAGAAAGGAGAGAAGACTGGAGATATCAGACAGCTCTGAAGTTCACCAAATGAATTAATTTTGCCTCTGTTTGTCTCAAAGGGATTCATTCATTCATTCATTCATTCAGTTACTCACCTATCCATCTACCCTACATCTATCCTTCTACTCATTCATACACTCTCTACTTATTGAACACCTGCTCTGTGCCTGGCACTGTGTTGGGCCTTGGGAGTATATCAGTGAGGAGACAGATAGCTTCTCTCCTTGGGCAGCTTAAGTGCCAGGCAAGAATACAGATACTAAATAAACCATAAAGCACATGAAACATTTTAACCAAGTCTAGGCATGGTTGTACAGAAAGCCTGGACAGTCAGGGAATGCCTTCTTGAGGAAGTGTCATTCAAACAGACATAGAGGGTTAGTAGGAGTTATTTAAGTGAAGGAGGAATTGAGGGTAAGTGTGCCCAAAAAGACAGAGCAGCACAGACAGAGTTGTAAAGGAGTTTGGTGTGTCTGGGAGACTAAGAGAAGGTCCATGTGGGTCCATTATGGAGAGCAAGAGGCAAAGTGGTGCAGAGGAGGCTGGAGAAGTAAGCAGGGGCTGCTGCATATGGTCAGGCAGGTTGTATAGGGCACAGCCCTGCAGCATAATAGTCAAGAAGAATTGAATTCTGGAAATAAAGGAGTATTAGGAACAGGCTGCCAGTTTATTTTGCTTATATTTCCCTTTTTTATGAGTGCATAAGAATAATATGTGATAAAAGTCTGAACAAGTAAGTCTACAAGAGCTCTTTAAATAGGTATAAAAGAAAAATTATAAGTGATAAGAAAGCTTTCTGCCACAGTTTAATTGGTAGTGTTTTTTTCTCTCTTAGGGCTGCATAAAACAGTGGCGAGTCAAGGATGAATCTCACACATTTAGTGGTTAATGATAGAAGTCATAAACAGAAGAATATATAATGTATGATGCTACTTACATAAAGTTCAAAAACCCAGGCAAAACCAAGATATAGTGTTATACATCAAGGTAGGTGTAGGTGTTATCTTCTGAGAGGTTAGAGGAAACATGAAATGGGGGGTGGGGGGAGGACTTCTGAAAGCTTGGCATCGTTCTCTTTCTTGACCTGGCTGGCAGTCACACAGATGTTTGCTTTGTGATTATTCATTGAGCTATACATTTCTGTTTTATACACATTTCTCTGTGGCCTTTAATTTCAATAAAATTTTAAAAAATAGTGTGTCTTGTAATTACTAGCTTTTTAGATTTGATGAAATGCAGAAATGTTTATGTGTGTGCATATGGGGGCATATTTTCTCTTTCCTAGCATGCATGCTTCCCTAATAAGTAAGAGGTATCTATCGTGCCTTGAGGAACGTTAGGGTGGATGTAGCAGGGACATAATAACAAATTTTTTTAGTTTATGAAATAGGCTCTTCATAATCTAAAGGGAAGGGTTTGAGAGGAGTGGGACATAAAGTTTACTCCCTAACAGCACGTGTGTCATGTGATGAAACAAGGGCAGCAGATGATGCTTACGGTCCACCAGGGATGAGAGTCACTTCTCACTGGAGGGAAGTGGAAGTGGCACTGGGCACTGAGGAGAGGACCACACCTGGCAGAAACCATGTGGAACGGAGTTGAATTAACATGAAGATACTAATGCACTCTCTGAGATAAGTGCTAGGATTGGTATATAAAAGTCTGGAAGGAGTTGTAGTGTTTATTTCTAGGTACTAGTATCACATGTGTTTGAAAAAAATTATTTGTGCTTCCTTGTATTTTCTAAATCTTCCACAATTAGCATATATTATGCTTGTATCAACAAAAAAACTATTTTTAAAAAATTTTTATTTGTTTATTTATTTATTTATCTATCTATCTATCTATTTATTTATTTATTGCGGTACGCGGGCCTCTCACTGTTGCGGCCTCTCCTGTTGCGGAGCACAGGCTCCAGATGCGCAGGCTCAGCGGCCATGGCTCACGGGCCCAGTCGCTCCGCGGCATGTGGGATCTTCCCGGACCGGGGCACGAACCTGTGTCCCCTGCATCGGCAGGCGGACTCTCAACCACTGCGCCACCAGGGAAGCCCTAAAAAACTATTTTTAATTAAAAAATATTGGCTGGAATTTCACTCCATGTTAGGCTGTGTACGGTACTCGTGCCTAGTGGTGACTGTGATTGTTCTTATAGTCTTAGGAGTGTATGTATGGCATCTTAAATCTCCTACCCTGCATGCAGTATTCTGAACACCAGAGGTAGGTTGGGCACCCAAAGCTTCCCATTGAGAGAGCTATTATGCGACCCATCTTTCTGAATGGTGCAATCTTTCAGTTGCCCAAACTCCCCTTTGTGCCTTTTGTCTTCTGTAGCATAAGTACAGCCATATAGAACATCGGGCAGATGCAGTCTGTTGGACACAAACATGAATTTGTTTTTAAAATGCTCCTTTTTCACCAGTGGCAGCAGCTTTTCTTCCAACCACTACCCAGCAGAGCACATCACCATATGGCACCCACCTCCCGCCCTGTGTGAGTGCCTCGAGGACACTTACATGTGTAGAAATATAAAACATAGTCCATGCCCTTAGGGAGCTCACAGTCTCCTAGGGGAAGCAGGTTATATATAACAAGTCAAATTACAGTGTGATGATTATTATGATAAAAGAGGAGAAAGACATAGTTTTCCCCCTCCACTCACACATCCTTATGTCACATTCCAAGGCTAGTATAACGGTAGGAGATAGATATTCTTTTAGCACAGTAATGCAGAGAGGATGAGATAATCTTGGCAGTGTGACATATCTGATTGCTCTTTTTAATTTTATTTATTTATTTTTTTTGCGGTACGCGGGCCTCTCACCGCTGTGGCTTCTCCCGTTGCGGAGCAACAGGCTCTGGATGCACAGGACCAGCGGCCATGGCTCACGGGCCCAGCCGCTCTGCGGCATGTGGGATCCTCCCGGACCGGGGCACGAACCCGCGTCCCCTGCATCGGCAGGCGGACTCTCAACCACTGCGCTCCCAGGGAAGCCCCTGATTACTCTTTTGATGATCAGCCATGAGGGAGGCCAGGGTGAGTGCCTCTCATCTCTTCCTCAAAGGATCTGTGTCCCCTCCTCATGCCCTAACTTCTAACCCAACAGTGGAACAAAAGGAAGATACACGTGGCTGAAGGATTGCACTGAACCCAGGAAGAATGAGCATTGACTTCGATAAGCTAAGGGTCCAGAGAGGAGAGGAAGTAGAGAATGAGGGTCCATGCGGAAGAGGCTTCCACGTTGGTAATGCCTTGCGGCTCCATTTCCTCCACATCTGCACCTTGGCTAGAGGGCCAATTACATGGTGGAGAATAGACACACAGCTGGAGAAACTGACAGCAGCAAGGTGCTGCAAGATTTTAAGAAAGGGTGCTACAGCATTTAGTTATTTATTCAGTCACTCTTTCAACAAATATTTGATGAAGATTTGCTACATATACGTCACTGTGCTAGACTCTGGGGATATATCTGTAAAGGGATGGACAGAATTCCTATCCTCATGGAGTTTATAGTCTATTGGAAATAGAAGTATCCATTGTCAGAAGAATTGCAGTACCAGTGCCAAGCTCTTGTTTTCTGATTTCCATTCCAATCTTGGCCTACAAATGGTTTTATTTTAGGCCCTGCTGTCCAGTTTCTTTCAGGCTATAGTCTGCTGGGTCCCAGCTAATTCGACTGGGGATTACTGATTGCTTGGACATCTGGATTCATTTAGATTCCAAAACTCTAATGTCACTCTGGGAGGCCAATTAGTGTTTGGACTGGACCTTTGCAGCTTGGTAATGATTCCAGATTTCTGATTTATCATCTCCGTTTCTCTTATTGAAGGCAGCTGTAAAAGATGAGGTCTGCACCTCAGCCGCCGGAGAGTCCTCATTAAATTCACACTTCTCCCTGTTGATTAACCAAACCATCTTCTTTATTAGGAACTTCCATCCCTCCACATACCTCACTCCCATGACTGGAAGTTGTAAATGTCTTTTTATTTTTTATTTTTTTACTTGAGTCATTGTGTCCTTCCTCTTGAGATGCCAAATGTCAGTTTTCTCATAATAGCCAGGCATGAAAAGTAGTGATCCATTGACATAAAAGTAGACTAGACAGCAGAGACTTCCTTCGTGGCCCACAGTGAAGTTGTCCTTATTGCTCCAGAGTGATGATTGTGGAACTGGAACTAGGCCAAATTGAGAAGGGCTTTTTTTCTTCTTTTGGCGGGCCACGCAGCATGTGGGATCTTAGTTCCCCGACCAGGGATCGAACCCGTGCCCCCTGCAGTGGAAGTGCAGAGTCCTGACCACTGGACCGCAAGGGAAGTCCCTTGCGGAAGGGTTTAGGACATTGTTTAATATGCATGTGGGGCAAACTTTGCTTCACATTTATTCCACCACAACTTACTGAGTAACTACCTTGTGCCGGGCGTTTGTGCTAGGAACTGGCGATATATTGGTGAGCAAATCATGGTCCCTGCCCTTGCATAGCTCAGTCTAGTGGGGGAGACAGATATGTCAACAACAAAAATATAATGCAGTTTATAAATACGACCAGTGGGGAAGAGAGGAAAGGCTCTATGAGGAGGAGAGCTCCTTGTTGATGAAAGAGTTTTGTAATAGTTCATTGACTGGAGTATATTAGATTAGTAATAAAGTCATTATAAGTAGCACTGATGCTGTGGCTTGTGTTAGAAAATATTTGGTGGATGCTTCTATAGCTTGTCGGTTGAATTTTTTTTTTTTATTAGAATGAGAATAAGAGCTAGTATGTTTATTTCAGATCCGACTCAGGTAAATAACCAGTGTGAGCTAGTTATTACAATTACGGTTCCTAAAATGATGGTCTGTAGAACGATAGTAAAGATAATAAGGTTTATCAGTACAGGAAGGCTATAAACCAACATTTTGGGGGTATGGGCCAGATAGCTTATTTAGCTGATCTTTACTGTAGAATGTGGTGTAGTATGGTAGCCCAAAGAAGTTTGAATTCTTTTTTTTTTTTTTAACATCTTTGTGGGAGTATAATTGCTTTACAATGGTGTGTTAGTTTCTGCTTTATAACAAAGTGAATCAGTTATACATATACATATGTTCCCATATCTCTTCCCTCTTGCGTCTCCCTCCCTCCCACCCTCCCTATCCCACCCTTCTAGGTGGTCACAAGCGAATTTTGAATTCTCATGGGTAGGTTCAATTCCTATAATTCAAGAAGTAAGAGGCTTTGTTGTTGTTGTTGTTTGTTTTGTTTGCTTGGTTTTGGCCGTGCCTCACAGCTTGTGGGATCTTAGTTCCCTGACAAGGGATTGAACCCGGGCCCTGGCAGTGAAAACACCGAGTCCTAACCATTGGACTGCCAGGGAATTCCCTAGAAGTAAGAGGATTTAAACCTGTATTATACTCTATCAAGGTAACTCTTTTGTCAGATAAATTTCTTTTTTTTAATTAAATTTTTTTTTTTTATTTTGGCCGTGTGGCATGTGGGATCTTAGTTCCCTGACCAGGGATCGAACCTGTGCCCTCTGCAGTGGAAGCTCGGAGTCTTAACTGCGGGACCGCCAGGGAAGTCCCACAGACAAATTTCTTATGTTTGTGGTGGGATGCTTAATGTGATGATAGGTAGTGAAACATGTTGTGTACACAGGGCTGGTGTTAGTGGTAGAAAAATTTTTCATAAGATGCATGAGTTGATCATATCAGAATCATGGGTAGGATGCTTGAATTCACAGAAAGGCAATTGTTAGGAGGAGTGTTTTAATGATGAAATCAGCCGTATACTGGTATGGTAAGTAGGGATTATGAAATGCACCTAGAAATAGGATTGTTGTGAAAATATTTATTATAATGATATTGGCATATTCTGCTAGGAAGAACCCAGTGAATGGGGTGCTGCACGTTCTACATTGAAGCCAAATCTGAGTTCTGATTCCCCTTCTGTTGAATCAAATGGGGCTCAGTTGGTTTCTGCTAGAGTGGAAATAAATCATATTATGGCTAGGGGTCAGGATGGGAAAAATGAGTCATATGTGTTCTTGTGTAATAATTAGTGTTGAAAGTGTAAATGAAATGTTTATCAACAGGACTGATAAGAGAATAACTGCTAGTATTACTTCATATGAGACTGTCTGTGCTGTTGCTTGTGGGGTTCCAATTAGCGTGTAGTTTGAGTTTGAAGCCCATCCGGATCAGAGGATAGAATAAAAGGCTAGGGTTGATATGGCTAGTGTAAATAATACACATAGGTTTATGTTACTTAATGGGTAGGGTATGGGAAGAGGGACTTATATTGTGAGAGCTAGAGTTAAGGCCAGAATTGGTGCAATGATAAATATAGAAATTGATGATGCTGATGTTTGTAGTGGCTCTTTAATAAATAACTTGACTGCATCAGTAATGGACTGTAGTAATTCATAGGGGCCGACAATGTTTGACCCTTTTACAGAGTTACATATAACCTAGAACTTTTTGTCCAATTAATGTGAGGAATGCTACAGTTAGTAGGATGGGGATAATGAGTGAAAGTATGATCATGAACATTTTGTTAGGAAGAGGAATTGAACCTCTGGCAATAAAGATTTAAATTTTACTTAGTTACTGGGTTCTGCCACCCTAACAAACCCTGTTCTTTGAGTAAATTAGTTGAATTCAAGTGATATCATTAATTAATTTGCAGGTGCTTTTGTTAAGTAGGCCTTATTTCTCTTGTCCTTTTGTACTGGGAGAAATGTATCATAGATAGAAACCTATCTGGATTACTTGGGTCTCAACTCAGATCACTTAGGACTTTAATCATTGAACAAATGAACCGTTAATAGCAGTTACACCATTGGGCTGTCCTGATCCAACACTGAGGTCCTAAACCCTATTGTCAATGTGAACTCTAAAATAGGATTGTGCTGTTATCCCTAGGGTAATTTGTTCTGTTGATCAATATTTTGGATCAATAAGTGATAACGCGTTTTGACCAGTTGGTCTAAATTTCAATCAGTTGGAGGTTATTTTATTCTCTGAGGTCACCCCAACAAAAATTGTTAATCCATTAAAAGCTCTGGTATCCCCTGAGGTTCAGTTATTGTTTATTATTATTTTTTCTGATTAGTTAATTAAAGCTCCATAGGGTCTTCTTGTCTTATATTTTTCTCTCCTCTTCATAGGAGGGTCAATTTCACTGATCAAAAGTAAGAGACAGTAAAAGCCTCATGTGGCCATTCATACAAGGCCTTATTTAGAGAAGAAATGATTTTGCTACCTTTGCACGGTCAGGATACCATGGGCATTAACCACTAGTGTTAGAGGCACTAGGCAGGCAGTGCCTCTAATACTAGTGATGCTAGAGGTGATGTTTTTGGTAAACAGGCAGGGTTTGTGTTTGCCGAGTTCCTTTTACTTTCTTAAATCTTTCCTTAAATGCATGCCTGTGTTGGGTTAATAATCGTTTTAATAAATAATTAAGTGTTGGCTTAGGTTTATTTTGTTGTTAACTATTCATGGGCCATCTGCTCTGATACAGGCTTATGCAAGGATAAGCATTTTTTGTTACTCATGTTAATAGTATTGCTTCTATTAATAGATTAATCCAGTATTAAATTAGGAGTTGGCTTATTGTTGGTATTAAGGTGAATATGTTTTGGGCTTCCCTCGTGGCACAGTGGTTAAGAATCTGCGTGCCAGTGCAGGGGACATGGATTCGATCCCTGGTCCGGGAAGATCCCACATGCCACGGAGCAACTAAGCCCGTGCGCCACAACTACTGAGCCTGCGAGCCACAACTGCTGAAGCCCACGTGCCTAGAGCCCGTGCTCCACAACAAGAGAAGCCACCACAATGAGAAGCCTGTGCAGCGCAAAAGAGTAGCCCCCGCTCGCCGCAGCTAGAGAAAGCCCACGTGCAGCAACGAAGACCCAACACAGCCAAAACCAAATAAATAAAATAAATTAATTTAAAAAAAAAGGTGAATGTGTTTGTTTGTTTGTTTTCCGGATGCACAGGCTCAGCGGCCATGGCTTATGGGCCCAGCCGCTCCGCGGCATGTGGGATCTTCCCGGACCGGGGCACGAACCCGTGTCTCCTGCATCGGCAGGTGGACTCTCAACCACTACGCCACCAGGGAAGCCCAAGATAAATGTGTTTTGAGTTTGAATGCTTTCTTAATTGGTGACTGCTTGTAAGCCAATTATGAAATTGTTTATGTTTCCTTTCTAAGAAAAGCTGTATCCTGTGTATAAAAAGCTGTACTTTTTTAGAGTAACATTTAAAATTGCGTTAAAAGTTATGATTTTAGGGGCTTCCCTGATGGCACAGTGGTTAAGAATCCACCTGCCAATGCAGGGGACACGGGTTCGAGCTCTGATCCAGGAAGATCCCACATGCCACAGAGCAACTAAACCCGTGCGCCACAACTACTGAGCCTGCGCTCTAGAGCCCGCAAGCCACAACTACTGAGCACGTGTGCCACAACTACTGAAGCCTGCGTGCCTAGAGGCCGTGCTCTGCAACAAGAGAAGCCACCGCAATGAGAAGCCCGCACACCGCACTGAAGAGTAGCCCCCGCTTGCCGCAAGTAGAGAAAGCCCGCGTGCAGCAATGAAGACCAAACACAGCCAAAAAGAAATAAATTTATTTTTTTAAAAAAGTTACGATTTTAAAAGTAATATTTAAAGTTGAGCTAACATTCTTTCCTGGACAAACAGCTTATCATCAGGCTTATTAGGCATGTCACCTCTGCTTATAAATCTCATTATTTTGCCACATAGGTGAGTTTGTTCTTGTAAACTGTTCTGTTGAAGTTTTCTCGTTAAATCATTATGCAGAAGGTAGAAGGTGTAAGCTTTGCTTTTTGGTACTTTTTTTTTTTTTTTTTTGCGGTACGCGGGCCTCTCACTGCCGTGGCCTCTCCCATTGCGGAGCACAGGCTCCGGACGCTCAGGCTCAGCGGCCATGGCTCACGGGCCCAGCCGCTCCGCGGCACATGGGATCCTCCCAGACCGGGGCACGAGCCCGTGTCCCCTGCATTGGCAGGTGGATTCTCAACCACTGCGCCACCAGGGAAGCCCTGCTTTTTGATACTTTTAATGCTTCTTTCATCATTCTCTTGTGTTGCTTTATAGAGCCAAGTTTAAATTTCTATCTCCTATACTTTAGATGTTGAGTGAATGTTTTATTTAATTTGCTTATGGCAGTTGAATTTGGTGGGAAGTTTGGGCTAGTTTTAGTTCAAAGTGTTCATGCGGTATGAAATCTCATTCGTATAAATTAGGTGCTTTATATTTGTCCAAGCACACTTTCCAATATGCTCACATTGTGACGACTTGTCCTCTCTTTTATGTTTGGTATTTGTCAATAGCTTTTGGAGAGTTATCCATATTTGAGGAGGATGATGGGTGATGTGTGTGCACTCCATGGTCTGATTCCATTAAGCACTCTATTCTTAATTTACTGCTAAATCTTCCTTTGGTTTTTAATTTCATAAAAACGTTCATATTAAATTATCTTACATTCTTGAGGTAGAAAATGTAGCCCATTTCTTCCCATCCCATACCTTGACCTAACATTTTTATTTCTGACAATCACGCTTACTATTCTTCCTTTTTAGGGTTTGCTAAAGGTGCTGGGATGTAGACTGTATTATTAGCAAGGGTTGGTGAGGTTTATTGGGGTTTATTGATTATGGAACAGGCTCCTCCAGAGTGGTATGAAGCACCACCAAGTCCTTTGAGTTTTAGGCTTTTGGAGTAGTATTCTGGCAAATAATTTTGTTGTTGTAACTATTTGAGTTTAGGGCTAAGCATAGTTGGGTATCGAATCCCAGTTTGGATCTTAGCTGTCGGGTAGTCAGAAATGTTAAAGTCACTTTTGTAGCTTGTTTTTATTTTAGGTGTGGCTTTTTACTGCTTAGCTAGGACGTTATTTTGGGGGTGCTCTTTAACATGCTTTATGCCAGATTTGTTAATTTGGGTTAATCATATGACCACGGTGGCTACTTTTTGGTGTGCTTGATGCCTGTTCCTTTTACTCTTTTACTGTTTAGAGGGCTTTCTCACTGGGATGCAGATGCTTACATGTGTAACTTTATTAAAAATTAATAGAAAGGCTGGGACCAAACCTATGTATTTGCGGAGTAGGTAACCTCATGTAGGCATTTTCAGTGACTTGCTTTAATTATTAAGCTACATCAACAGGTTGAGTAGAATTTTGTACGTAGATTTATGTATTTAAGTGATATATCGGTATTCAGTGTAATAGTTTGGATTGTGTTAAAATTAATATCGAAATAGTTTTTTCTTTTGTGTATTATTAAAATGTATTTTAATTTATACATTAAAATATACTTAATTTTGATTTTGTCTGAGGTAAGTGGCAGATCTAGGGGTATGTCTGTCTATATAAGCTGTATATATAAGTAATTCATTGGTACAGTTCAGAGGCTAGTTTGTAGTTATGCTAGCTTTGGGTTGGTAAAATAAGGGTAATGTGTTTGTTTAACGAGTCAGCTGAATGTTATATTTTTATATATTTTGCCTTTATATATTTTTTATATTTATATATTTTATATATTTTGCCTTTTATATATTTTGTTTTGGGGGTTTGGCAGGGTGATGATGGCATATAAAGTGTGAGTTTAGCGAGGGGTAAGGGGAATTTGATTAAACAGGCTATTTACCTGATGTGCGTGTGCATGTGTACGTACGTGTGTATGTATGTGTGTAATTGCTTTATGTCCCATAACCATTGGCTAAACAACACCTGATGGTTGATGATGTTGGTAAATAATATTCAGTTTAAGCTCAGCTACAAGTTGCTGGACTACATTAAGTAAGGCCTTTGACAGCCATAGCGGAGTCACAGCATTCCCACCCACCACCCACCCCGCAAATTAAAAAATACCAAATGCATGAAACCAGTTATGTGTGAGCAGGGACCAATTAGTCATCAGTCCATCAAGATGTCTTATTTAAGGGGAAAGTGTGTGCTGAGATGGCCCTGAAGTAAGAGCCAGATGCCAGATATAGTTTATTCACAGAAACCCCCATGTTGTAATGACTGTTGCTCTTTAGAAGCATGTTTGGCCTCATGGTAACACATAAACCTATTACTGTAAATAGTAGGGTTGATTCTGATGATTCATGTTTCTGGGAAAGTGTAAGATCCATAATACACGCCTTGCCCTACACGGATAAATAAGCACATAAAAAAATGGAAGCTCCATTTGCATCTAGATATTGGATAATTCATCTGTAGTTTACGTCTCGGCAGATATGGGTTACAAATGAAAGGCAGTTATTGTATCTGATGTACAATGTATTGTTAGGAATAACCCTGTTAAGATTTGTAGAATTAAAGGAATACCTAGTAGGGAACTGAAATTTCACCATTGTTTTTTGAACAATGCATGTGTGTAGATATCTCATGATGAAATATTTAATGGAGCTGGTAGATAGGTAAATGTGTTGTTAACAGTTTTAATTAATGGGTGAGATTTCGAATGTTGGTCATTAGTATTCTTATAGTTGAAATACAATGATGATTTTTCATGGCATTGGCCTTGGTTAGATTCTGTATAAGAATAATGATGACACACATTGTATTTATTTTAAATACTATTTTTGTAGTTAGTTTTTTGTAGTTAGTTTTGTAGTTAGTAGTATTTTTGTAGTTAGCTTTGTAGTTAGTTTTGTACGTTTCTCTTCAAAACCTTCACCTATTTATGGTGGGCTTGGATTAGTTGTGAGTGGTGGAGTTGGTTGTGGTATTGTAATAAATTTTGTTGGGCTGTTTTGGGGTTTTTGTTGGGCTGTTTTGGTTTTAAAGATTTATCTAGGCGTATATTAGCAGTTTTTGGTTATATAACATCTGTGGCCACTGAGCAGTATCCTGAGATTTGAGTTTCTAGTAAAACCATCCTAGGCATGTTTCTTTCAAGGCTGATAATGGAGCTTGCAGTGGTTCTTTGTATTTTAAAGGATGAAGAAGTAGAGATTGTGTGTAAGTTTAATGGGTTGGGGGATTGAGTGATTTACGAGACCGGAGGTTCTGGGGTTTTTAGTGAGGAAGCTATAGGAATTGCTGTGTTAATGGTACTCGGCTGGTGATTGTTTGTTACTGGTTGGTCATTATTGGTGTCGTGCTAATTATGGAAGTTACTCCGTGGAAATTAAATAGAACTATGCTTAAGGCAAATGTAATGAGGAAGGAGAGGAAATAAACTTTAGGCCTTTTTGGTCTAGAGCTAGTATAGAAATTTTTATTTGGAAAAGTGGGGTAGATTTTGGTAGCACATTTTCTAATCAAATCAGATCTAACAGTGGTTATGTTGATTTTTGACTTGTTGATGGATTTAGATGTGGTGAGAGACAGTGTATGATAGTTGGAAAGTATCTGAGAAGATTAGAGAATTTGCATAGGTTTGAAGGATAATTGAAATTTAGGTTTTGTGTATTTTTTTTTTCTCGAACCCGCGTCCCCTGCATCGGCAGGCGGACCCTCAACCGCTGCGCCACCAGGGAAGCCCCAGGTTTTGTGTATTTTTACACAAAAACCTACACTTGATTTTGAGTGCCAGAGTAAACCCTGAAATAGTCATGGCAAGGGCTGTTAATTTCAAATAATAAGGCATGGTTACCTGTGGAATAGTTGTTGGAGAGATGTTGCTGGAGATAAAGAATCCAGCAAAAACACTTCCAATTAAAAGGCGTTTAATAAACTTAATTAGGAGTGGATTATTTTCATTAATTCAAGTTAGAGTAGAGAAGCGAGGCTGTCCGAAGAGTGCAAAGAATTGGAGTGCTGTAGACAGTCATTAGGGATGTGGAAATCAGTGTAATTAGGAGGGTCAGGCACTGGTAAAAGGTGTGTTTGTGGTTTCAGTGATTAGGTCATTTGAGTAAAAGCCTGTGAGGAAAGACATCCCTGTTAATGCAAGGCTTCTGATGATGAGAGAGGCTGTGATGAAAGGTATTGCTTTAAACAGACCTCCTGTTTTTCTAATATCTTGTTCGTCATTAGACTGTGAATAATGGATTTGGAGCACATGAATAGCATTTCTTTGAACAGTGCTTGTGTGTAGATATGGGGGAAGGCTGGTAGGGCTGGTTAATGCCAGTGGTTACTATTTTAAGGCCTCGTTGACTTGAGGAGGAAAAGGCAACTATTTTTTGGATGTTTTGGGTGAGAGCACAGATTGCCGTAAATAGGGTGGTGATGGCTCCTAGGCATCATGTTATTGTTTGGATTGTTTTACTGTTTTCTACTCATGGATGAAAATGGGTAAGTTAGAAAACACCTGCTACAAATATAGTACTTGAGTGCATTGGGGCTGAGACTGGAGTGTTGCCCTCTGTTGTTGAGGGAAGTCATGGGTGAAGGCCAAATTGGGTACATTTTCCAGCTACAGCTAGGAGAAGCCTGATTAGGGGTAAATTAGTGTGATTTAAGTTAAGTCTGAAAATTTGTTATAAATCTCATGCATTTAAGTTGAGTAAGAACCATGCTGTTGATATAATGAATCCAATTAGAGACCAATGCGGTTATGTAAAATGACTTGAAGAGAGGTAATGTTTGTGTCTGTTTGGCCCTACCGTTCGTCCCATTAGCAAAAAGGGCATGACTGCAGCTAAAAAGTTGGAGAAGATTGTTGGCAGTAACTAAAACTTAGCATAGTGATGAGAAATACAAGTAGATATTTGAAGAATCTATTAACGTTAGGGTCTGAGGGTGTATAGCATGTTGAGAACTGTATGATTGACCATGTGACGAATTTGTGCTACTGGTAGGAATATCACTGAGAAGTCGTCAAATTTAGAGCTAAGTGATAGTTTTAGGGTTGGATGATAGTGAGTAATTCAGTGTCAATTTGAAATGATTATTTCTTGGCCTGAGTAAATGAATATTGTCATGGGAATTAAGCTGGTAATGAAGGCATATCAGACAATGGTTTTTACATAAAAGGGGCATCGGTTACTCTTGGAGATGTTGGAGGCTGTAATTTTAATTGGTAGAGTTAATATAGTCAGTGCGACTGGTGTGGAAGAGGGGAACAAATTTGTTTCTTTTGTTTGGAATTGCACCAGTGTTTTGGTTCCTAAGACTAATGGATCACTCCCGTTCTTTAAAAGTTTGGTTAAATGTGGAGACATAAATTAGCAGTTCTTGTATACTTTTTCGGTAAATAAGAAGATTTGAGCTTTTATTATTAGATGCACAATTTAATGTTTTTGTCAAACTATATTTACAGTACATGGGTCTCAAAATAATTTGGGTGTTGAGTGATACCAGAAGGGGTAATAGGTGCAGAGTTAGGAGGGTGTTTTCTCATGTAAATGTTGTGTTATGATTAGAAAACCTAGAGAGTCTAAGGCGGTAATGCCTGCCTTAATCCCTGTTAGGATGATGGTGATGTTGGAACATGAAAAAGATGTTATTACTACCAGTAGTTCTCCAATTAAGTCGATTGTTGGGGGGTAATGCTAGGTTCATAAGACTTGCTAATAGTCATCGTGTTGCCACTAGTGGAAGAGACATCTGTAGGCCACAGGCTAAAATTATGGTTTGGCTCTGAATACGTTTGTAATTTGAATTTGCCAAGCAGAATGATATATAGATGACGTGAGGCCATGGGCTGGTATTAGGGTGGTAGCCCCTGTATAACTTCAACATGTTTGGGTGAGGTTAGCTACAATGACAAGTGCTATGTGTCGAATGGATGAGTAGACGATGAGTGATTTTAAGTCTGTTTGGCACAAACAAATTGAGCTGGTTATGATTACTCCTAATGTGACGAGTGAATATGCTGTGTGGTTTGTTAAGGGGTGTAGGATCATTGTGATTCGTAGCATACCGTGGCCCCCAAGTTTGAGCAGTATGGCTGCAAGAACTATAGAATGGGGGCTTTGATATGTGCTTTTGGCAGTCAGAGGGGTAATTTTACTCTAAAAGTTATTATGCATGCTAGTCATGTGAAAATACTGGATAAAGAGTTAGATATTGTTTGGGTTCAGTGTTGGATTATTAAAAAGCTCAGTGAAGCTATAGTGTTTTGGATGTGTACGAGAGCGCCTAGAAGTGGAAGAGATGCTATCAACACTGGTGTGTAAAATAAAAAGCAAAGTCCCCGATAAAGTCATTCTGTTTGGTTTCCTCAGGAGATAATAATAATGTTGGGACTAGTGTTGCTTCTAATAACATGCAGAATAGAATCAATTCTGTGGCTGTTAATATTATAATTAGGAACATCTGTAGCATGATTAGTATAACCTTTTCCAAGCTGGTGATTCTTTAGACAGGTGGCATTGGCTGGCTGTGAGTGTTCATGGTAGGAGTCATGTTTCTAGAATTCGTAAAGGTGCTTGATAGGCAGTAGAAGAAGATTAATGAAAAGTAAAGGCTGTTGTGGTTAAACTGGTTAAGAAGAAACAGACTGATAAAACTAATTAGTAAGCTGTAGGTTGTGATTCAAGTTCTATTATTTTTTGATAACCATGTTAATGGCATTAATATAATAGTTGGGGCAATGATTTTTAACATTGGAGAAGGCTAAGATTTTGTAGGTAATCAACACTGTAGGTGTTTGATACTATTATTATTATTTTTTAAATGTTGAGCCTTCTTTTAATTTATTTATTTTTATTTTCGGCTGTGTTGGGTCTTCGTTTCTGTGCGAGGGCTTTCTCTAGTTGCGGCAAGCGGGGGCCACTCTTCATCGCAGTGCGCGGGCCTCTCACTGTCGTGGCCTCTCTTGTTGCGGAGCACAGGCTCCGGATGCGCAGGCTCAGTAGTTGTGGCTCACGGGCCTAGTTGCTCCGCGGCATGTGGGATCTTCCCAGACCAGGGCTCGAACCCGTGTCCCCTGCATTAGCAGGCAGATTCTCAACCACTGCGCCACCAGGGAAGCCCTGATACTATTATTAATAGGGAAAATCCTAGTGCAGCTTCACAGGCTACAAATACTAGTAAGATGAGCCTACCAGTAAGCTCGCTTTCCTCCTTGTAGAGCCTTCCCTCTCGATGAGGGGGACAGCTGGATAGCTGGCTGGCTCACTAGCTCTCCCCCTCGTAGAGAGGCGAAGCCCCAGAAAGCAGACTCTGAGATGGAGTTAGCGCCAGGATGTTTATTAAAGAATGCCCTTGAAGTCAACACCTATAAAAGGAAAGAGAAGGAAGCGGGGATGGGCAGGGGGGAAGGCGAGCCACAGTGCAGGCTCAGCAACAGCCCGAGCCAACCCTACAGGGAGCTCTGAAGCTAGGACGACCCTCCAAGTTGTCCTTAAACTTGGCTAGGGTGGCTAAGCCTTCATAAACCCGCATCAATCAGTCATTGGACATGGGCTTCCCAGAACAAGGTGCATCCTTGGGCAAGACAGCTCTCTGCGGCTGAGACAATTCCTAAAGGGACTGACAACTGAAGATCGTCTGCCAGCAGCACTCCCAGCAGCTAGGGCAAGAAGTCCCTCAGTGAAGGGAGGTGTGGATGGCACTTCACATTGTCCAACACAGTAGGGGGTGGGGTAGACGAGGCAAAGAAAGGAAAGAAGCCAGTAAGGATGTGTTATTCAGCAGATCACCACTGTGGGCAATCAGATGATCCCGCCTGGGATGGCAAGGGAGCTGGTATATTTATCCATCAGCTAGCATCAGTCATTGGTTGAGTGCTAATCCCCAGGAGCGCTAACTCTCCGGCATTTCCTGGGCGCAGGCTCACTGGGCTCCCGTTACCAGAGAAAGCCATCAGGCAGAGTCAAAGCCTTGGGCTGAACTTTGCAGATAATTGCGTGGAAACAGGTAACAGTAGTCTCCATTTGCAATTAACATGCATCAAGAACATTTGGATTTCTATAACCCAATTAAAAAAAAAAAAGAACATTTGGATTTTGCCTTGCGTGGGGAGTAGGAAGAAATTCCCAGGGCTTCATCAGAGAAGCAACTTATAATTTCTCTTTGGCTCTCCACGACTACAGCATTCAGGTATAACTCTATTTCTAAAATGTTTTCTCTGCCAAGAGTAAGGAAGAATTTAGGCTAGACATTAAGGATGATTTTGTGACTGAAAAGGTTGAGAGTCCCTAGAATAGGTTACCAAAAGAAATGTGAGTTTCTATGAAATTCCAAAACCACCCTCTCCTGGAGATCTTATTCATTCAACAAATTGGGTATCTACTGTATGCTGGGCACTACAGAAATTTCTGGAAACACAGTGTCACGAAAATCAAATGCTATTCCCGTCCTCGTGAAACATAGTCTAGTGAGGAGGTCAGACACTAAAATGATCCTCCAAATTAAAAAAAAATTACATCCGGAGAAACAGAATGATATGGCAGCATTTAGAAGGAAGACCTGACTCATAGTGGAGGTGGCGGTAAGAGGTTGAGAAGGCTTCCCTGAGCAAGGAACACTGAGCTGAGATATGAAGGGTGAGTAAGTGTTAACTTGTGGGAAGAGCATTGCTTTCAGAGGGAACAGCATGTACAAAACCTCTGAAGTTTTGAAGGAGCTTGGGTGAGCAGAAATCTGAAAAAACAAAACAAAACAATAGATTTGGAATATAGAGAATAAAGGGAAAAGAGTAGTTTAAGGTATATTTTATTTTCAAATTTTATATAGTTCCCCCCATTTAAAAATTAGTACTCAGGAAAGTAAAAGCTAGAAAAGTGGGAGAAAAAGTGGAACATAATCTCACAAAATACAGCTGCCTAAACATATCTCTGGAATTTCAGAATCATAGAGCTTGAGAGGTCAACAGGGCCAGGAAATTGAAGCTCAGAGAGGGTGAGTGACTTGCTAAAGTCACACAGCTAATTAGTGGTAGGTATCCTACCAGGAGTATTTTCTGTTTGAATAGTTAACATTTAATTAAATGTATCAGGAAAAATATTGTTTATCAAACTTTTAATCTCATGGATGGTGATGCTTAGATGAGGTTATGTGGGCAAGTGAGGTGGTTTAAAGTAAACAAAATCTTAATAAATAATTCTACGGTCGATACATGAATGTGGCAGAACCCACCAATGTGTTAAGCAAATGGCTGACACATAGGAATGCGTGAACTGCGCTATGCTGACTGGCAACCCTCTGCCCATAGTAGTTTAGGGTAAATTACTAGGGACGAGAGATTTTCTAGCTAACCTCAGAAAGTCCCTTTTGGACTTTGCTTTCAAAGCAGTCAGGGCCCTTTTCAGCTTGTTTCTTTCTTTCTTTTTTTTAATCCCCATATCCCCTCCCTCTTGAGCCTCCCTCCCACCCTCCTTTTCAGCTTGTTGCTTTCTCTGGTTTTCCTCTCCATGAAAACATCCCCTTGGTTCATCTCTCTTTAAACTATGGGGGCGGGTTGGGTAGGGAGAAAGTAAAAGGTTACTGACTTCATGTAACCCTAAAAATAACAACCATGAATATAACTGGGGTTAAGGCAGATGAGAGATTTGTGAAGGGGGCTGTCAGCACCATTCAGAGATTGGGCAGTTAATGAATGTGAACTCTGGAAGCAGATTAAGGCAGTCTGGCAGATAAACCCCTTAGCAGGAAGATTATGCTTATTAAGAAGCCCATAATTTACTTGGTTCCCTTTTCTCCAGGTTGGTTCTTTAGGAAAACTGGCTGCCCCTCCTCATGAGCTCTTGGGCCAAGCTCAAGGGTGGTGTGGAAGGCAGGCACAGGAAGAATACTTGCTGATCAGTGGGCACGAGTTTCTGCTGGAAAAGCCTCCTTCTGAGAGCTGGTGTGGTCAGGGCTGATTTATCCATTGGCACAGTAGGTGCAGTGCCTAGAGTCCACAAAAATGTTTTAATTTCCTCTAAAATCAGAAGACAAACAGGAATATAACCCAGCCTGGGTTATATTTGTCTTTATGCCAACACATTCGTAAAATACAATTTTAAATATATATGTTTTTATGGAGGAAGGGACTCATGAAGACAGAAGTGCCTAAGACCCATAAAAGTCATAATGTGGCCCTAGGTATGGTGGACATCTTTATTTTTATCTGTCCACCCTCTATACCCTCTTCTGGTTACAAAACCTCAATTTTACTTTGGGGAACCACTCTTCCTATATCTTCAGTCCTGTGAGATTCAGATGGGTTTCTTGTCAATCCTGGCTCCAGAAATGGCCATGTGACTCAGGCCCAGCCAATCAGAGGCCCATATCCCTTGTCCTCTGCGATTGGTTTAGGATGAGTCAGTGACCTGAGCGGGGCCAATCAGGGCCAACAAGACTCAATTCTGGGAATTTTCATGGAATTGTGGGAAGTGAGAAATAGAATAGTAGGCAGGAGATGCTAGCCACCGTCTTTACCACTAGATGGGGAACGTTTGACCAAGAAGCTCTAAGCAGAATAGTTTCTGAGTTTCCAGCGGTAGGAGTTTGGAGACTTCAAATTCAGAGCTGGGACACCTCCCTACACTGGGCTGTCTCTGGAGAGAATCTGATTGGTTCATCCTCAGTCAGCTGTCCACTTCTTGTCCAGTTAGCTGTAGCTAAGGGGTAGGGTGGCAGAGTAGAGTTATACAAACATGGTTGTCAAGACTCAATGCTGTGGGAATCTTGGGTTGGGCAGATGTCAAATCTCGGTTATTTGCTAGATTATTTTTTTCAGGTTGGGAAGCTGTGGAATGTCATGTGTCATGGCTTGGCTTTTGATTTTGAGAGGGAGACTTCAAGAAGCTTTGATCTAATTCAGAATTTCTCAAACCGTATTCTGGGACACTAGTGTCAGTGGGGATATTTGAAAGGATTTTGTGGTCAAGTATGTTTGGGAAATGGCAGCTTAAATAATGTCATGCAGACTTCTTTCCTGCAGGACTTCCTGGATAATATGTTCATATGCATTATGAGTCTTCAGGGGAGGAAGAAATCGAAGGTCCAGTATTTCTCAGACTTGTATGACCACCAAACTAGGGATTTCAAAGAATTCCTAGCTTTGTAAGAAACTGCTACTTTGAGGAATACAGTTTAAGAAATGATGGTCAAGCTCATTAACCTTGAGAGTATCAAATGCCATAAAGGAAAAACATTTAAAAATCCAAAACCTTAAAAAAATGCTCCTTTTCTTAAGGATGCACCCAGAATTTGACAAATTCACAGTTTTTCCTACTAAGAGATGTGGAATCTTGTACCAGCTCCATCAATATTAATAATAAAATGCTACCTTTATCTAATGTTTATTCTAAGTCCTAGGAAACTGTGCTAGGGGGTTTTTAATCTCTTTTAATCCTTATCAGAATATAAGGAGGTAGGTGCTATGATTAGTTCCAGTTTATAGCTGAGAAAAGTGAGGCACAGAGAGACAAAGTAAATTGAATATGTTGGAGGTAAAATCTGAATCTAGGTAGTCCAACTTCAGAGTCCTGCCCCCAAACCCATTCTGATGCTAAAATAACTTGCCTGTTACATTAGTCAAGTCTCTTATTGTATCTCAGTTCCTTGATCTGTAAATTGAGTGCATCAGACTAGAAACTTTTTTTTTTAATTTTTGGATTTTACTTTATTTTTTTATACAGCAGATTCTTATTAGTCATCACTTTTATACACATCAGTGTATACATGTCAATCCCAATCTCCCAATTAATCCCACCCCCCGCTGCTTTCCCCCCTTGGTGTCCATATGTTTGTTCTCTACATCTGTGTCTCAATTTCTGCCCTGTAAACCGGTTCATCTGTACCATTTTTCTAGGTTCCACATATATGCGTTAATATACAATATTTGTTTTTCTCTTTCTGACTCACTTCACTCTGTATGACAGTCTCTAGATTCATCCACATCTCTACAAATGACCCAATTTCGTTCCTTTTTATGGCTGAGTAATATTCCATTGTATATATGTACCACATCTTCTTTATGCATTTGTCTGTTGATGGGCGTTTAGGTTGCTTCCATGACCTGGCTATTGTAAACAGCGCTGCAATGAACATTGGGGTGCATGTGTCTTTTTGAATTATGGTTCTCTCTGGGTATATGCCCAGTAGTGAGATTGCTGGGTAATATGGTAATTCCACTTTTAGTTTTTTAAGGAACCTCCATAGTGTTCTCCAGTACAGTGGCTGTATCAATTTACATTCCCACCAATAGTGCAAGAGGGTTCCCTTTTCTCCACACCCTCTCCAGCATTTGTTGTTTGTAGATTTTCTGATGATGCCCATTCTAACTGGTGTGAGATGATACCTCATTGTAGTTTTGATTTGCATTTCTCTAATAATTAGTGATGTTGAGCAGCTTTTCATGTGCCTCTTGGCCATCTGTATGTCTTCTTTGGAGAAATGTCTTTTTAGGTCTTCTGCCCATTTTTGGATTGGGTTGTTTGTTTTTTTGATATTGAGCTGCATGAGCTGTTTATATATTTTGGAGATTAATCCTTTGTCCGTTGATTTGTTTGAAAATATTTTCTCCCATTCTGAGGGTTGTCTTTTCGTCTTATTTATGGTTTCCTTTGCTGTGCAAAAGCTTTTAAGTTTCAGTAGGTCGCATTTGTTTATTTTTGTTTTTATTTCCATTACTCTAGGAGGTGGATCAAAAAAGATCTTGCTGTGATTTATGTCAAAGAGTGTTCTTCCTATGTTTTCCTCTAAGAGTTTTATAGTGTCCAGTCTTACATTTAGGTCTCGAATCCATTTTGAGTTTATTTTTGTGTATGGTGTTAGGGAGTGTTCTAATTTCATTCTTTTACATGTAGCTGTCCAGTTTTCCCAGCACCACTTATTGAAGAGACTGTCTTTTCTCCATTGTATATCCTTGCCTCCTTTGTCATAGATTAGTTGACCATAGGTGTGTGCGTTTATTTCTGGGCTTTCTATCTTGTTCCATTGATCTATGTTTCTATTTTTGTGCCAGTACCATATTGTCTTGATTACTGTAGCTTTGTAGTATAGTCTGAAGTCCGGGAGTCTGATTCCTCCAGCTCTGTTCTTTTCCCTGAAGACTGCTTTGGCTATTCGGGGGTCTTTTGTATCTCCATACAAATTTTAAGATTTTTTGTTCTAGACTAGAAACTTTGTGTGTGTGTGTGTGTGGTACGCAGGCCTCTCACTGTCGTGGCCTCTCCCGCTGCGGAGCACAGGCTCCGGAGGCGCAGGCTCAGTGGCCATGGCTCACGGGCCCAGCCGCTCCGCGGCACGTGGGATCCTCCCGGACCGGGGCACGAACTCACGTCCCCTGCATCTGCAGGCGGACTCTCAACCACTGCGCCACCAGGGAAGCCCTAGACTAGAAACTCTTAAAGCAGTCCAGCTCTATCTAGAATTTCCGTGATTTTGTGATTTGATATCTGTAATCCCACCTTAAGGAGAGTGGCCATTGATAAAATGTTTCCCTTGCTGTAAAATGAAGCAGTTGAAGGCGTGGAGGAGAGCGGAGGGAGAACTGGGAAACTTCAGACAACCGCTTAGCAACAGGAGCAGCCACCCTGAAGGAAGGTCTCACCTATGCAAAATGACATGCTGCTGAACTAAGGGAACCCGTGAAAATGAGGTCTCCAGAGGAGTCTCTATTGATTGTCAATCTGAATGTAGCTGAGATATCAGATGCCCAGACAGACATCAGTGGCTGCCCCAGAACCACTGGCTTCTTTGCTGGCATGCGGCAGGTGGGTGTTTGGACCAGTCTCAGAAGTTCACTGGTTTCCCATCCATCAACCTGAGGCAGGCAGGCCCTGAGTCATCTCGCATTCTTCTGGCTCTGCATTGCTCACATGTGACAGGTGTCAAGTGCCAGAATTGTTGCTTCCTTGGAAAGCAAGAGGACAGGATGGAGAAGCCATGTTAAGGAAACACTTGATGATGTTTACTGTGTATCCCTGGACCACTTTACACCTTCCATTTCATGAAGGTCTCAAAGTGACCCTGAGAGATGGGTAATAATAAAAATAGCTAAAATATATTGAGCACATATTACATGTCAGGCATAGAGATGAATGATTTAAGTATAGCATCTCACGTCATTATTTCATTGAGGTCAATACAACTAGAGTGACCATATATTCTAGTTTATGTGGGACAATCCTGATTCACACCTGCTGTTCCGGCCTTATCATTACTAGCACTCATTTCACCCTCAAAAGAATGCTATTTTGCACAGTAAATTGTATATTCACCTTAGGTGTGGTCAGACTACCTGGGTTAAATTCTAATACTGCTATTAAGAGCTGTGTACTACCTGTCTCAATTTCTTCACATAAAATGAGGCTAATAATAGAAGTATCTCTCACTACTATCTCAATTATTTTTATTCAGATTCAAGAACTGAATAAATCAATATAGAAAAATATATATAAGTATAAATGGATAGGATTGTGTGTTTAAATATATATATTAATTTATATATAAGACATATATATGTGTGTATATATATGTGTGTGTGAATATATGGCTTAGCAGAGTGCCTGGCATTTAGCAAGTGTTTATAATGTGGTAGCTTTTTACTCCTCTGTTTTTCTGCCTATAAAATGGCAACAATATCTTATGTTTCTGGCACATATATCAGGTGCTCAGGGAGTGGTTCTGATTATTATCTTAATCTTGCTAAATGGAAGCATTTTTTCCCCCAAGCTCCCTCTGAGGTGGATTGCCATATTTCAGGTTAAGAAAATGGCTATATCCCTCCACCCAGTGGTTGAAAAATTTTTTCTGGTTAATAATGTCAAGAAGAGGCAATTCCATGCCCTGGATTGTGGAAGAGGTCCTGGAGATACTGCCCTTGCATTGACATGGAAGGGTGCTGGAAGGGTGCTCTCCGAGGTCCTGAGCACTGTCTCATTTTGTAACCAGAAGGTTGCATTTTGAGACACTTGGGTGCATTTTGTGGTAGACAAATAAATGGTTTGTGTTCAGTGAGTATCGTGGCCCTGCAATTGAAAACTGAGCTGAAATATTAATAGGTCTTATCAACTGCTGTGTGATTGCAGAGTTGAAAAGGTACAGGAAGCCTTTGGGACAATTGCTATGTGCTAGAACAGAAATGATAGGAAAGGAAAAAAGCTGTGGGTTGGGGAGAGTGTCTGTCCAAATAGAGCAGGGTTTTATACGAGCACAGGGAGTACGTATTGTTATACTTACAGGTGGATCGTGCCCCTTAGGATTATCAGTAAGCCACTTGGATCCACGATAGAGGAATACACAAAAGACTGGGTTGAATTAGATGATGGTCACAGGTAAAACGATGAAATAGGAAAGGTTTAGTATTAGCACCCTCTTCACAGCCTTCATATCATCCCACAACTTGGATTTAAGAACATATCCCCATGTCTTAGAACCTACTGTCTGGACCTGCCTGCTACAGCTCCATATCCTGTGGGAGAACCTGTATATTTAGGAATACATTTAGCTGCGAGTAAAACTCATCTGTAATAGCTTATAACAAGAGGTCAGGAGGTAAATGGTTACTGGTGTTGGTTCATTGAGTGGCTTGGGAATGTCAGGGCCAGTTTATCTGTTCTTTCCTCAGCCTTTCCTTCATGCTTGTTATCTTAAGATCATGTGATAGCTGCTTCAGTTTCAGACATCTCATATGTGTTCAAGACAGAAAGAAGGCAGGCAGGGAAAAAGGCAAAGGCACCAAACCAGCTGCTTTGTCTCCTCTTACCAGAAAAGCAAATGCTTTTTCAGGACTGCCCGCTCAGTAGATTTTGCTTACATTTATTGGCTGTACCTGGGCCACATGACCACCTTAGCTACAAGAGAGGCTGGGAAAAGGGACAAGATTGTCATGATCAGCTTAGAGCAATCATGATCCATTGCCTGGAATTGACACTTTACTTTTCCAAGTAAGATTTGGTTCTGCTATCAAGAAAGAAGGGGAGTAGATATTGCTGAGGCAATTAACAGTGTCTTCCATGATCCTTTTTCTTTTTAATCTGAGGTAGTAGTCTGGGGAAACTGATTTCTATTACTTTTTTAATAACTTAAGAGCCTTGAACTATGTTTATAGCTATTTAGAAAAATGTTTAAATGAATAAACGACTGAGTGTATTTCTGCTGAATTATAAAATAGGCCAAGCAGTCTCATTTTCTGTTAATATATTGATATTTTGGCTCAGGGCTAGGGTTTTTATAAAAACACATCTTAACTTGAAGGTGTGGTTCTAATAGTGTGGATTTCAGCTAACAGCAGGTCAGCAAGGGCAGATCTCATTTTCATAAAGCATTGGAGTATGCATTATCCCTTGGTTGAGGCTTTGGTTACTTTTCCGTCTTGTGAGGAGAGTCCTAACCTATCAGCCCTGGAATGGGTCTTTGATAACAATAATCAACAGGTAGAATTTTGAACACTTGCCATCTGCTAGGTACTCTACTAGGGTTTTAAAATTATCAATTCATTTGATCCTTATGATGAACCTATGAGGTAGATGCTATTACAATCCCTATTTTATAGAGGTGGAAATTAAGAACCAGAGGGATTTAGTAGTCCACCTTAGTTCACACATATTGTAAGTTGGGGGAGCTTGGATTCAACCCTAGACAGCCTGGTTCCAGAGCACGTGCTCATATCCCTCAGGCAATAATAATATTGGCCTGAGGCCTCTTTGCAGTGTGTTTTCTCTGTACCACTATGTGGCCTGCCAAGCTATTTCCCCACATCCTGACACTTCTCCCACATCTAGTGGTAATAATATTGGCCTGTGGCCTCTCTAATAATAATAGCTATCCTTGATTGAGAGTCTGTTTCTGCAAAACTGGCACCCATCATGTAACATGGGTTTACCCAAGCATGTTACATACATTTTCTCATTTGATTTTTACAACAACCCTATAAGTTAACTACAAAGAGCAAAAAAGCAAAAACACAGAGAGGTTAAGTGACTTGGCCCTGGATTACAGAGCTTATGTAGGGTGAATTCAGGCTTATCTGGGCTCTAAGCTCAGCATCTTTCCTTGTATTATTTTACATCCTGTGAGATCTGTTCTTTTTAAACCCCTCATTTAGAGATGAGATTAAACAGAAATAGGATGAAGAAATGCTCACTGAGGATGATTAGGTGTTAGGAGATCTGTGAGGTAAGAGTTATTATTTTCTTTTTATGTATATTGGTTATGATACATACCAAAAAAATGCTGTAACCCCCAACTACAGGAACTTAAGATAGAAACTTATTTCTCTCATATAACTGGCAGAGTTGTTGATTTGAAATTGGCTTGCATTTATGAATTCAAGGCAGCTATTCTACTTCTTGGAATTTCTTAGCCAGCAGAAAGGAGAAAAGGAATGTGGAGGGAAAACAGCTTGCCTTTAGGGGAACAATATATCAATAGTAGTTAAATAGACTATGCAGTTTCTCTTACTTACATTTCATTGATCAGAATGTGGTCCCGTGGCACCCAGCTGCCAGGCAGACTGGGAAATGTCTACATGGGTGGCCACATGCTCTGGGAAACGAAGGAGGGAATAATGGGTATTTGGGACCTAATCAGCAGTCTGCGCCATAATCACAGATGAGGAAATGGAGGCTCAGAGGGAAATATTTGTCCAGTACCACATATTTAGTGGCACAGATGGAACACGCACATTTTGAGGAGGACTAGATGTGGGAGAAGTGTCAGGATGTGGGGAAATAGCTTGGCAGGCCAGAGAGTCGTACAGAGAAAACATGCTGCAGAGCCCTGAGTGACAAAAACAGGCCACAGTGAGAGAGTCAGATACCCAAAGAGACCATCTTAGAGCTCAGTAGAGTGGATAGCTGGGTGCTCATGAATGCGTGCTTAAGAGCAGATGGTGTGATTTGAAGCAATGACAGAAGGCAGGGCTTTAGGATTGCATAACACTAGGGCATACCATTTCCGAACAGAACGGCGGAAGTGGTGCCCCTGGGGTGATGTGACATGTTGGCTCTGTCAGGAAGGCTCTTCTCTCACTGTCCTGTCACAGGGTGGACTCCTTGGGGAAGCGGACTTTGCGATGGGGGTTGGCATGCAGGACGTTTATTAGGGAGAGCCCTTGGGATCAGTACTTATGGGGGAAGGGAAGGATGCAGGATTGAAAAGAGGAGGAAATTGAGCTGTAATGTAGTCTCAGCAGAAACCTCAGCCAGCCTTAGGGGGAATTCTGAAGATGGGATGATCTTCCCAACTTGTGTCTGAAGTTGTCTCAACAAGAAGGCTGGGCCTGCATGCCCTCTGTTCATCAGTAATAGGGGGCAGGCTGCCCAGGGAAGGGGGCGTGACCTTCGATGAGGTATTACTCTTCAGCTGAGGCAATCCCTGAAAGGGCAAACTGCAAAGGGCTCTTCTAAAAAGTAATTCAGCAGGTGGGATAACGCACCCTTCGTTTCCGAAGGGGAATCTTGGCACCAACTCATGGCATCCACCACACCCCTCAGTCAGCACACTGCCTGCTATCCCTCCATCTTAGAGTCTGTGTCTTGAAGACTTCGGGCTCTCCAAGAGTTCCCTTTTTCAAATCTCAAACATCCTTGGATTGGTGGGGTAGGGGTATCTTGAGCATAGATTTCATTATCAGTTAATTCACAGTTGGTTGAACTATCAATTAGTGCTTCCCGGGGGTCTGTTGCTAGCATCAGAGAACACTAACGGGACAGATGACTGCCGAAACTGGATGGGACAAGGGACAGGAGGTCTACCACGAAGCAGAAGGAGAAGCTGAGGGCGAGGCAAAGCCCAGTTCCTCTTTTCCTCACCTGGCTCAAGGGAGATTCTTGCTGGGCCGGGGATGGGGCACCAGAGGGTTCTGAAGTCAGACTGAGCCAACTCAGAATCCTGCCCGAGGCCAGCGCTGTCTCAGACATGCCCTCTTCCTTTTGTGGGAATTTCTAATGTTCTGTTTACCACGAGGGCTGCCTGTTCAGACGAATGAAAGACCACAGTTTGATCTGATTCAGATTTGATTTTTCTCCCTCCTTCAGCATAAGAGCTCATGCATCTGAGGGCTGCAGCTAAAGAGTGATTTTTAAAGACTTCTCATTGGCAAAGAAATCAATGCAAAGAAATCTCCCTTTTTCCCCTCTGCTCTATTCTGCTTTTATTTTTTTCTTTCCTCTCCAATCCCCTGCTAGGAAAGTTTTGTCTGAGGCCATCTAACATACTTTGTCAGAAAGTTGCCTTATTAAGGATGGGGGTCCTGCTGCGTGAACTAAGGCGGTGGTGAGATTTCACTACAGTCTTGGCAGTTAACTCAGCTTGAGGAAGAGGTGGAATCCTAAGGCAAAGTCATCTTTCAAGGACAGGGTTATTGCTAATATATCTTCATAGCAGCCTCCAAGGAACAAGTCTCTGGAGGGGGTAGTGTTAATTAGAGGGACAGGTCAGAGAGGAATGACCTTCCAAAAAGATGTGGAAGAAAGGGCTTAGGCTCCACTCTGTCACTCAGTGGCTGTGCTATCTTGGGTAAGTTGGTTAATCTCTCTGAGTCTCAGTTTCCTTATCTATGAAATGGGTGAATACTCTCTACATTTTAGTGAGCTAAGGCAGTGAAGTAACTGGCAAAGAACATAGGCCAGTGTAAATTAAAAAAAAAAATGTGTGGTAGGGACTCAACATGAGAACTGCTCTCTTAAATTTTTAAGTCTACACTGCAGTACTGTTAGCTGTAGGCACAATAGTTTGTACAGCAGATTTCTAGAACTTATTCATCTTGTGTAACTGAAACTTTATCCCTATTGAATAGCAGCTCCTTACTTCCCCCTCCCCCAGCCACTGGCAGCCACTATTCAACTCTATGGTTTTATGAGTTTGACCATTTTAATACCTCGTGTAAGTGAAATCATGCAGTGATGCTGTGACTGGCTTATTTCCCTTAACATACTGTCCCCCCAGTGCCTCCACGTTCTTGCATGTGACAGAATTCCTTCTTTTAAAAGGCTGAATAATACTTCATTGTACGTATATAGCACATTTTCTCTATCCATAGCAAAAACAAACAAAAAAACCACCTGATTGAAAAATGGGCCAAGGACCTGAATAGACATTTCTCCAAAGAAGATATACACAAGTGCCCAACCAGTATATGAAAAGATTCTCAAATTCACTCATCATCAAGGGAATGAAAATCAAAACAACAGTGAGATACTACCTCATACCTCTCAGGATGGCCATTATCATAAACACAAAATATAACAAGCGTTGACCAGGATGTGGAAAAAGGGGAACACTTACGTACTGTTGGTGGGAGTATACCATGTGCAGCCACTATGGAAAAGCAGTATGAAGGTTCCTCAAAGAATTAAAAATAGAACTACCATATGATCCAGCAGTCCCACTTCTGGGAATAAAAGGGGATTTTTAAAGTCCCTGAGGCTGCCAGTGTCCGTGTCCTCACGGTGAGACAGAGCCACCCCCTGCCTCTGCAGGAGACCCCGCTGACACTAGTAGCCGTGTGAATGAAAGGCTCTTGGTGTTCCAGCCAGGCATAACGGCTGTGCCTCTGAGGTGGAGAGCCAACTTCAGGACACTGGTCCACAGGAGACCTCCCAGCTGCATGTAATATCAAATGGCGAAAATCACCCAGAGATCTCCATCTCAATGCCAAGACCCAACTTCACTCAACGGCCAGAAAGCTACAGTGCTGGATACCCTGTGCCAAACAACTAGCAAGACAGCAACACAACCCCATCCATTAGCAGAGAGGCTGCCTAAAATCATAATAAGGGCACAGAAACCCCAGAACACACCAGCAGATGTGGACCTGCCCACCAGAAAGACAAGATCCAGCCTCATCCACCACAACACAGGCTCTAGTCCCCTCCACCAGGAAGCCTACACAACCCACTGAACCAACCTTAGCCACTGGGGACAGACACCAAAAACAACGGGAACTACGAACCTGCAGCCTGCGAAAAGGAGACCCCAAACACAGTAAGATAAGCAAAATGAGAAGACAGAAAAACACACAGCACATGAAAGAGCGAGGTAAAAACCCACCAGACCTAACAAATGAAGAGGAGATAGGCAGTCTACCTGAAAAAGAATTCAGAATAATGATAGTAGAGATGATCCAAAATCTTGAAAATATAATAGAGAAAATACAAGAAACATTTAACAAGAACCTAGAATTAAAGAGCAAACAAACAATGATGAACAACACAATAAATGAAATTAAAAATTCTCTAGAAGGGATCAATAGCAGAGTAACTGAGGCAGAAGAACGGATAAGTGACCTGGAAGATAAAATACTGGAAATAACTACTGCAGAGCAGAATAAAGAAAAAAGAATGAAAAGAACTGAGGACAGTCTCAGAGACCTCTGGGACAACATTAAATGCACCAATGTTCGAATTATAGGGGTCCCAGAAGAAGAAGAGAAAAAGAAAGGGACTGAGAAAATATTTGAAGAGATTATAGTTGAAAATTTCCCTAATATGGGAAAGGAAATAGTTAATCAAGTCCAGGAAGCACAGAGAGTCCCATACAGGATAAATCCAAGGAGAAACACGTCAAGACACATATTGATCAAACTATCAAAAATTAAATACAAAGAAAAAATATTAAAAGCAGCAAGGGAAAAACAACAAATAACACACGAGGGAGTCCCTATAAGGTTAACAGCTGATGTTTCAGCAGAAACTCTACAAGCCAGAAGGGAGTGGCAGGACATATTTAAAGTGATAAAGAAAAAGCTACAACCAAGATTACTCTACCCAGCAAGGATCTCATTCAGATTTGATGGAGAAATTAAAACCTTTACAGACAAGCAAAAGCTAAGAGAATTCAGCACCACCAAAGGAGCTTTAGCACCACCAAATGCTAAAGGAACTTCTCTAAGAAGGAAACACAAGAGAAGGAAAAGACCTACAATAACAAACCCAAAACAATTAAGAAAATGGGAATAGGAACATACATATCGATAATTACCTTAAATGTAAATGAATTAAATGCTCCAACCAAAAGATATAGACTGGCTGAATGGATAAAAAAACAAGACCCCTAAATATGCTGTCTACAAGAGACCCACGTCAGACCTAGGGACACATGCAGACTGAAAGCGAGGGGATGGAAAAAGATATTCCATGCAAATGGAAATCAAAAGAAAGCTGGAGTAGCAATTCTCATATCAGACAAATAGACTTTAAAATAAAGACTATTATAAGAGACAAAGAAGGACACTACATAATGATCAAGGGATCGATTCAAGAAGAAGAGATAACAGCTGTAAATATTTATGCACCCAACATAGGAGCACCTCAATACATAAGGCACATACTAACAGCCATAAAAGGGGAAATCGACAGTAACACAATCATAGTAGGGGACTTTAACACCCCATTTTCACCAATGGACAGGTCATCCAAAATGAAAATAAATAAGGAAACACAAGCTTTAAATGATACATTAAACAGGATGGACTTAATTGATATTTATAGGACAGTCCATCCAAAAACAGCAGAATACACATTCTTCTCAAGTGCTCATGGAACAATCTCCAGGATAGATCATATCTTGGGTCACAAATCAAGCCCCGGTAAATTTAAGAAAATTGAAATCATATCAAGTTATCTTTTCTGACCACAATGCTATGAGACTAGATATCAATTACGGTAAAAAATCTGTAAAAAAATACAAGCACATAGAGGCTAAACAATACACTACCTAGTAACCAAGAGATCACTGAAGAAATCAAAGAGGAAATCAAAAAATACCTAGAAACAAATGACAATGAAAACACGACAAACCAAAACCTATGGGATGCAGCAAAAGCAGTTCTAAGAGGGAAGTTTATAGCAATACAATCCTACCTTAAGAAACAAGAAACATCTCAAATAAACAACCTAACCTTACACCTAAAGCAATTAGAGAAAGAAGAACAAAAAACCCCCAAAGTTAGCAGAAGGAAAGAAATCATAAAGAGGAGATCAGAAATAAATGAAAAAGAAATGATAGCAAAGATCAATAAAACTAAAAGCTGGTTCTTTGAGAAGATAAACAAAATTGATAAACCATTAGCCAGACTCATCAAGAAAAAAAGGGAGAAGACTCAAATCAATAGAATTAGAAATGAAAAAGGAGAAGTAACAACTGACACTGCAGAAATACAAAAGATCATGAGAGATTACTACAAGCAACTCTATGCCAATAAAATGGACAACCTGGAAGAAATGGACAAATTCTTAGAAATGCACAAACTGCCAAGACTGAATCAGGAAGAAATAGAAAATATGAACAGACCAATCACAAGCACTGAAATTGAAACTGTGATTAAAAATCTTCCAACAAACAAAAGCCCAGGACCAGATGGCTTCACAGGCGAATTCTATCAAACATTTAGAGAAGAGCTAACACCTATCCTTCTCAAACTCTTCCAAAATATAGCAGAGGGAGGAAGACTCCCAAACTCATTCTCCAAGACCACCATCACCCTGATACCGAAAACAGACAAATATGTCACAAAGAAAGAAAACTACAGGCCAATATCACTGATGAACATTGATGCAAAAATCCTCAACAAAATACTAGTAAACAGAATCCAACAGCACATGAAAAGCATCATACACCATGATCAAGTGCATCCTAGGAATGCAAGGATTCTTCAATATATGCAAATCAATCAATGTGATACACCGTATTAACAAATTGAAGGAGAAAAACCATATGATCATCTCAGTCGATGCAGAGAAAGCTTTTGACACAGTTCAACACCCATTTATGATTAAAAAAAAACCCTGCAGAAAGTAGGCATAGAGGGAACTTTCCTCAACATAATAAAGGCCATATATGACAAACCCACAGCCAACATCATCCTCAATGGTGGAAAACTGAAACCAGTGGCCAGACTATACTACAAAACTACAGTCATCAAAACAGTATGGTACTGGCACAAAAACAGAAATATAGATCAATGGAACAGGATAGAAAGCCCAGAGGTAAACCCACGCACATATGGTCACCTTATCTTTGATAAAGGAGGCAAGAATATACAATGGAGAAAAGACAGCCTCTTCAGTAAGTGGTGCTGGGAAAACTGGACAGCTACATGTAAAAGAATGAAATTAGAACACTCCCTAACACCATACACAAAATAAACTCAAAATGGATTAGAGACCTAAATGTAAGGCCAGACACTATTAAACTCTTAGAGGAAAACATAGGCAGAACACTCTGTGACCTAAATCACAGCAAGATCCTTTTTGACCCACCTCCTAGAGAAATGGAAATAAAAACAAAAATAAACAAATGGGACCTAATGAAACTTCAAAGCTTTTGCACAGCAAAGGAAACCATAAACAAGACCAAAAGACAACCCTCAGAATGGGAGAAAATATTTGCAAATGAATCAACTGACAAAGGATTAATCTCCAAAATTTATAAGCAGCTCGTGCAGCTCAATATCAAAAAGCAAACAACCCAACCCAAAAATGGGCAGAGGACCTAAATAGACATTTCTCCAAAGAAGATATACAGATTACCAACAAACACATAATGAATGCTCAACATCATTAATCATTAGAGAAATGCAAATCAAAACTACAATGAGATATCGTCTCACACTGGTCAGAATGGCCATCAGGAAAAAAATCTACAAACAATAAATGCTGGAGAGGGTGTGGGGAAAAGGGAACCGTCTTGCACTGTTGGTGGGAATGTAAATTGATACAGCCATTATGGAGCACAGTATGGAGGTTCCTTAAAAAACTAAAAATAGAACTACCGTACGACCCAGGAATCCCACTACTGGGCATATACTCTGAGAAAACCATAATTCAAAAAGAGTCATGCACCCCAATGTTCATTGCAGCACTGTTTACAATAGCCATGACATGGAAGCAACCTAAGTGTCCATCAACAGATGAATGGATAAAGAAGATGTGGCGCATATATACAATGGAATATTACTCAGCGATAAAAAGAAATGAAATTGAGTTATTTGTAGTGAGGTTGATGGACCTAGAGTCTGTCTTACAGAGTGAAGTAAGTCAGAAAGAGAAAAACAAATACCATATGCTAACATATATGGAATCTAAGAAAAAAAAAAGTTCGTGAAGAACCTAGGGGCAAGATGGGAATAAAGACACAGACCTACTAGATAATGGACTTGAGGATACAGGGAGGGGGAAGGGTAAGCTGGGACAAAGTGAGAGAGAGGCATGGACATATATACACTACCAAATGTAAAATAGGTAGTGGGAAGCAGCCGCATAGCACAGGGAGATCAGCTCAGTGCTTTGTGACCACCTAGAGGGGTGGGATAGGGAGGGTGGGAGGGAGGGTGACGCAAGAGGGAAGAGATATGGGGATATATGTAGACTGATTCACTTTGTTATAAAGCAGAAACTAACACACCGTTGTAAAGCAATTATACTCCAATAAAGATGTTAAAAAATTAAAAAATGAAAAATAAAGTCCCTGAAACTGGAATGGAAAGTTCTCAGAATATGAAATGGTTCTAATGACTGTTTTCTCCCTCCTTTTGTAACTCGTTGTATCTTTATTTGGGACTGCTCCACTTTTCTCTCTATAGACTACCTCCTCTGTAACTGGTAGTTTCTGCTCATCAAAACATTAGCTTGCAGAAGACTTTGAAGGCAGCTTCATCCCTACTCTACCTCATGAACTTTCAGCTTTCATTCCCATGAACAGGTGCCGCCTTCTGTTTCTTGGGTCGCGTTCCAAAGAGAGAGAATCTGATTGGTTTAGCCCACCTTTATGCACCAGGCCTCTGTATTGGCTGCCTTTAGGTAAGGTGATTAAACCTAGGCCAATCAGCTGTCCATGGAAGGGTAGATTCACATCATATCACTTAGAATCTGATTGCCTAAGACTTCCGTCAGAAAGGGCAGGAGGGACTTCCCTAGTTGCGCAGTGGTTAGGAATCTGCCTGCCAGTGCAGGGGTCACAGGTTCGATCTCTGGTCTGGGAAGATCCCACATGCCATGGAGCAACTGAGACCGTGTGCCACAACTATGAGCTCTAGAGCCCGCGAGCCACAATTATTGAAGCCCACGCATCTAGAGCCTGTGCTCCGCAACAAAAGAAGCCAGCACACCGCAACGAAGAGTAGCCCCCGCTCGCCGCAACTAGAGAAAAGCCCATGCGCAACAATGAAGACCCAACGCAGCCATAAGTAAATAAATAAACTTATTTTAAAAATGGGGGCTGGGGCAAGGCATGGCTGCTACATAGGACTAGAGGTGCATATTAGCTAGTCCTTTTTAGTGAATACTTTATAAAAAGTCCTTAGGGTCCAGGGCAGTGCAGTAGTAGGGAAGGAACACTGACCTTGGAATTAGGAGATAATTAGAGGTTCTGGCTCCAACGCATTTGTTCTTTTTTCTTTTTTTTAAAAAAATTAATTGATTAATTAATTTGGCCGAGCCACATGTCATGTGGGATCCTAGTTCCCCGACCAGGGATCGAACCTGTGTTCCCTGCAGTGATAGCACAGACTCTCAACCACTGGACCACCAGGGAAGTCCCAGCACATTTGCTCTTGATCTTAAGTTCACTTTCCTAAGCCTCCATTTTTACATTCCTAAGTGAGGAGTTAAACTTGACCACAGTATCTGTGATACTCTCTTGTGTTGCCCCCACTTCCCAGAACCACCTCCTGTAAATGACCAGATGAAGAAAATTTAGTCAAACCTGTCCAAACCAGCAGATTCACACAGATAATCCAAACCAATTAGGAAGCGTCCATGAGTCAGTTCAGTGTCTTATGAGGCTCCTAGCTTGGGTTTCTTTAGCTGTAACCTGATTCAGCCTGTTTGGGAGAGATAACTCATTTAAGGTGGAACGCTTTCCTTAGAGGGTGGAGGTTTTGGGGAAAGAAAGTAGCCAAGTATGGCAGATTGTATTTTCCAGGGATGGGCACAACAGTATCTCCGATCCTACATGCTTTATTAGCCATCAAGAATCTATGTCAGGGGCTTCCCTGGTGGCGCAGTGGTTGAGAGTCCGCCTGCCGATGCAGGGGACACGGGTTCGTGCCCCGGTCCGGGAAGATCCCACATGCCGCGGAGCGGCTGGGCCCGTGAGCCATGGCCGCTGAGCCTGCACATCCAGAGCCTGTGCTCCACAGCGGGAGAGGCCACAAGGGTGAGAGGCCCACGTACCACAAAAAAAAAAAAAAAAAAAAAAAAAAATCTGTCATTTCCTCTTGAACTTGGGTGGACCTTCATGACTACCTTGAGCTATAGAATATCAATGGAAGTGATGCTATACGACAACCCAGGCTAGTTCATAAAAATACTATGCACTTCCCTCTTGTTCTCTTAGTACATTCACTTTTGGGACACAGACACCATGCTGTGAGGAAGCCTAGGTAGCCTGTGGAGAGGAGCCAAGTTCCACAGTGCATAGCTTTGGCTCGGTTCCCAGCCTCGAACCGGCACCAACTTGTTGGCCATGTAAATGAGCCATCTTGAAAGTGGATCTGCCAGTGCCCAGTTGAATTGTCTCTCCTGATGCTGCTTGGAACAGAGAAGAATCATCTCTGCCAAGCCCTGCCCAATTGCAGATTCATGAGCAAAATAAATGACTGTGGCTGTTTTTGGCCACTAAGTTTTGGGGTGTTTTGTTGGGCAGCAATAGATAGGAGATACAGCACTGAATAAACACTCTCATGAACCCTCCTTGTTTTGTGTGTAAATAGGGAGTGAGGAGAGTTAAAGACCGAACAGAGAGAAGAGCGCTGAAAATGGGCAAGGAGAGTTCATGGGCTGCAAAGGGAAGGGTATACCCCAATCCTAATAATTACCATTTATTGAACATCTACTATGCACCAGACTCTGAGCTAAGGGCTTAAATCTAATCACTGACACCACCCCTGAGAGCTGGGGGCTGTTATTGTCACCATCTGACAGCTGAGGAAACTGATACCCAGAGAGCTTAAGTCTCTCACCCAAGGTCACAAAACCACTGTGTTGTAGAGCTTGCACCTGAGCCCCGGTCTGGCCGCTTGACCACTGCATGATGCCAGACTAAATTCTTTCTTGACCAGAGGCCTATTCTTAACAGATGTATCACCATTCAATCAGGAAATTTTTGAGTCCCCACTGTGATTCACTATGCACTTAATAGTTACTTCTAATACATGTTTAGTGCTTACCACATTGTCAGGCACTATACCAAGCACCTTACTTACTTATTTCGCTTAATCGTCACAGTTACCTTCGTTTTGCAGATGAAGGACCTGAGGCTCAGAGCTTAAACCACTTGCTCAAGGTCATGTAGGTAGTAAGTGGCAGAGCTGAGTCTGACACCAATTCCCTCCCTGTTAGCCACTCCTGCTTCCTAATTTTATGGGTAAAGATGAGAAGTAGAAGGAAGGAATAGGGCGTGTGGGGGGGAGGGGGTTGGAAATGGCAGGGAAGGGGAAAAACCTAAGGTTTTTCCCCCAGAGAAG
>NW_006783115.1:106119-116046 GCF_000442215.2 Lipotes vexillifer | reverse complement strand
AGAGGGAGAGACATGGCAGGTGGGTTTTGTTGATGCCAGAATTGGTCGCTTCCAAATGGAGACCTATTCAGTGGAGGAGGGGTGCACAAATTGTCTAAGCCATTATGCCAAAGACACCGAGTCTGGGCCTGGGGGGCGGGGGACACCCCCTCCCCTGGAGCTCTTCTTCCGCTTATATCTCAGAAATATATAGTGTGTTGGAGGAGAGCGTGTTCGAATGAAATACTGTACAATTCATTTGCCTTCCTTCCTGAGGAAATCTCCCTATAACTTATCGGTAGGAAAGGGTTAAGTGAGTTTTGTAGCTCTTTTTATGTGCCGTTAAGAGGCAGGTTCTTCTTTGCCACTGGGAGCTTTTTCATCATTCCCTGCACCACAAGTGGGGCGCATGCTTTAGAAAAAGGAGAGGAATCCTAAGAAAAACAAGATTTTTTCACAACCAAAAGCTCCATGCCCGGGACTTCCCTGGTGGCACAGTGGTTGAGAGTCCGCCTGCCAATGCAGGGGACACAGGTTCGAGCCCTGGTCCGGGAAGATCCCACATGCCGTGGAGCAGCTAAGCCCGTGCACCACAACTTCTGAGCCTGCGAGCCACAACTACTGAGCCCACGTGCCACAACTACCGAAGCCTGCGCGCCTAGAGCCCGTGCTCTGCAACAAGAGAAGCCACTGCAGTGAGAAGCCCGCGCACCTCCCCTGCTCACCACAACTAGAGAAAGCCCGTGCGCAGCAGCGAAGACCCAACGCAGCCAAAAATAAATGTTTTTTAAAAAAGAAAAAAATTCATTAAAAAAAAAGAGCTCCATGCCCAAATGCAAAGAGAAGGCAAACTGTGACCCAGAATGTGAATTTCTTTCTTTCTACCCAATACAGTGAGCATGAACACACACACACACGGTCTACACATGTGTATAGCCGCACACATAATACCACATACACAGTCACACATGTACACACACAAACAGATGTACAAACATAGTCATGCACACAGACAGACACACACACACCACTAGGATTCCCTGAGCACTGGGTTTTTCAGGTGTCTCTGCTTCTAAAATTCTATCAAGTTCCTGGCCGTGAGGCTAGTCTGCCTGGGTTCAAAGTCTGTTTCTGCCCCTTTCTGGCTTTGTGTCCTTGGTCAAGTCACTTAACCTCCCTGTGCCTCAGTTTCCTCATATATAAGATGGACATAATAATATGTCTAATTCATAGAGTGGCTGGGAGGATTAAGTGAATTACTGCATGCATGGTGCTTAGAACAGTGTCTGGTGCACAGTGGCTCTCCATAAATGTTAGCGATTATTGCTGCTGTGAGTTGGGTAAATTAGTGCTATGATCATCATCACACGTCCCCATCAAAACCTCTCTTTTGCTGAACGCTGGTGTGTTAGGCTGTGTGCCAAGTGGAATACTTGAATTATCTCCTTTAATCCTCAAAATAGCTGCATGAGGTGGGCACTGTTATTTTGTACCAGAAGGAAATTGAGGCCTAGAAAGATTCAGTAACTTGCCCAAGGTTACCCATCTGGCAAATGGATAAACTGGGACATGAACCCAGGTTTGTTTTATTTCAAGCACTAGTTTTTCACTATATACAACATATGAACTCAGCCATGGGGTACTTAGTACAGGAAAATTCTCCTCTGCTAGGTTATAAGTACCCGAGGGACTGTACCTGTCTTGTTCATTGCTTTTTCTCAGCACACAGCGTGGAACCCAACTCCAGGAAATCGACTTCCCTTTGAAAGAAAAATGAGTTCATTTACCTTACAGCACTGCAAAAATTAAATAGGATAATGTCTGTGAAAGAGCCTGGCACATATCAGGGGCTAAGTAAATGGCAACATGAGAATTTTTGTTGGATTAAAGAATAAAAGGATGACTCAGAGCCCCAAATCTTCAGGGACTGTGAGAACAGCCATCAGTGGGGAAAGGCAGGGAAATTGGGTTGCTTTAAGGGAACACAAAAACATTGGTTTGAGGTAGGTGGAACGTGAGGTGCCAGCCATCTCCCGTGTCCACATGGAATGATCTAGCAGGCAGACGGGAATCAAGATGAAAGGGTCATGAGAAAAGTAGTGACTCTCCTTAGAGTTGATGGGAGAGCCTTGGATGGTATGCAGCCCCTAAAATGGCGCCAGTGGTCCCCACCTCCTGGTATATATACCTTTGTGTAATCCCCTCCTTTTGAGTGTGGATGGGACTTTGAGTTGATTCCAGTGCACAGAATAGAGCAGAAGTGATGGGATGTCAATCTGAGATTAGATTATAAAGACGTGGCTTCCATCTTGGGTACATTCCCTTGGATCACTCCACTCACTCTTGGGAAAGCCAACTGCTATGTTGTGATGCAGCCCTGTGGAGAAGCACATGAGTGAACCTGGAAGTGGATTCTCTCTCCCAGTCATGCCTTGAGATGACTGCAGTCCTGGCTGATACCTTGATTGCAGCCTCCTGAGGGACCTTGAACCAGAAACACCTGCTAGGCCACTCCTGGATTCCTGACTGTAAGATAACAAATGTTTGTTGTTTTCAGCTGCTAAGTTTTGGGGGTCCTTTGTTATGCAGCAGTAGATAACTAATACACCCGGGAATGGTTGAGACCAGGAGGGAGAAGATGTAAAGAAAGGATTCTGAAGGCAGAGTCTGAAGTCAGAGCCTGTCCCCATTATAGGTGTAGGAAGAGGCAGGAAATGAAGAGGAGAGACTTACCAGTGGGATGCTGGGGCCCAGAAAAAAGCAGCCCAGACCACTGAGGGGAGGAGGAAGTGAATCAGACATATTACATACAGCAGATTTACCTGGACTGGGAAATGTAGGTCCATAGAGTAGGCTAATCATTTCGTACCCTTTAAACTGATGTTTGTAAAATATTTGCTTGGCATTAATTTGGAGGAGAGCTTGAGCATCACCTGGGGCGGAGGCCTTTCCTCAAGTGACCCAAGCAATTAGCTGTGTCTCCAGGCTTGCTTTTCGTATTCAGCAAAACATAAGCCCTGCAGTTAAAGAGACCAGCCCTCATAGGTAGACAGTTGGGAAGCATTTGTTGTTACTCGGGCATGCCTCCTGGGGAGATCTCCCAGTCCTTCCCAGAGTAACTGATTAAAGTTTGCTTGCCAACTGCACACAGTACTAACTCCTGAGAGGAGTTCTGGTAAACACAGTTTTCTTCGTTATATTTCCAGTGGTGTTTTGGAGTCCCATATAGACTGGAGCCCTCGGCAGCTGCCTGGCTGCCGTACCAATTAATCAGGTCCAGGAGAAGGGAGCATGGGGAGAAGCCAATCGATTGGCTGTCATTGATAACCCTGGGCAGAGTTTCAGTGGGGAGGCAGGGGAGGATGCTAGATTAAGCGAAGAGTGAATGTGTCCTGAGGATGTGGAATCAGTGAGTGTGAAGAGGAGCTTTTGAGAAGCTTGATAGATTGAGGAGAGAATAGGGTGAAGGAAAATGGCCCTCACTTTTCTTTAATTACAGGGAAGATCTGGAAATGTTGCTAAGCAATGGGAAAGGGTCCGTTAGACAGAGAGACTTCTGTGTAAAAGAGAAGGGGCCATTGAGGGGTAAAGAATGTCAAGAGGAGACAGGAATGAGAAGGACAAAGAGTGGCTGAGAGCTTGGGCTTTGGAGCTGGACGTACTCGGATTTGAATCCCAGCTCTTCCTCTTCCTAGCTGTGCATCCTTAGGCAAGTTGCTTAACCTTTCTGGGCCATCACCTCGACTTAAAATGGGGAGAACAGTGCCTGCCCCGCCGGGTTGTTCTAAGAGCTAAATAAGGTAATGTTTTTAGAGTGCTTAGCAGAGTGCCTAGCGTTTGGTAATATTAGGGAAATGTTGCTAAAAAAAAACAAAATCAGAGGTCAAGCTAGGGGGGACCTGGTGACATTTAGGAAGGGAGCAGAGGGTAAGTGCTTGATAAGTTTTACTCCTGGGACGTTTAAGAAGTTTTCTGACCAGAGAAATCTGAGGGAAATTTTTCTGGGGGCAGGAACTTCTGGGAAAGATTTTTCTCTGTCATAAAAAAAGAGAGTTGAGAAAATAAAGTTCTCTTTTGAATGCCTTTGGATGCTGTTATGTGAGTTGTGGTGCCCGGAGCTGTGGCAGCCATTTTGCTACCCTGTGTGGGGGGATGAGGCATCAAGCCTGAGGATGTTGAGTCACTGAACAAACTGGTTTAAATTCTGTATTGTTTAAGCTATTTTTAGTTGGGTATTCTGTTAACTGTAGTAAAACACACTGTAACTGAACGGTGTCCTTGGAAGAGGAGGCTGCGGTAACATGCTCAGGGAACTGTAAATAGTTTGGCTGCAGGATAGGGTGGAAGGTAGGAAAGAGAATTCTGAGAAACACAGAAGAAATACAGCCATGGAAGTGAGAAAGAGCTCAGTGTAAATGGAATGTTCCCAGATATTTAAAATATTAAATTCCTTGATGCTGAAATACAAAGTAAAAGGAGTGAAATAGTGAGTGACAAGGGCAGAGATACTTGCAGGGACCAGATGGTGGAGGCTTTGAACATCATGCTGAATGGATATGCTGGGTCAGTGGGGAACCACTGAACGATTTCAAGCATTAGGGACTTTCTGAGCATTAAGATGGGGTAAGATTGGCCTGTTACCACACACATATTTTCTGTTTCTAGATGGTACTTGTATTCCTTCAGATGAAATCCTTATTTATCCTAGATGAATAAACTGCTTATTCCTTTCACTCTGTCTAGGTCACAGATTCCAGGGTAAATGGGGGTCCTGGTTTTATCATGAGGACAGACCAGAACATGTGTTAATCTTGAGCAATGTGATATTTCTCATGTACTTTCATTCAGCAGCCTTGTCTCTTATTAAATCGAATTAGTTTCTCTGCTACTAAGAGATCGAGGGAACCCTCAGGATGAAAACGTGTAACTCGAGTCAGATTTAGCGAAGGAGGACCTTGTGCAGGATTGTCTGTCACCCTTTTCAGAGGTTCTTAGCTTCTGGACTCAAGCTTGCCACTCCCTACTCATTGCCAGTTGTTTGCAGGATAATAGACTTTTTAGAAGTTGAAGGCTTTTAGAATGTATACAGTCTAGTCACTTTGCAGTTGAGGAAACTGAGTCCCAGTGAGACGAAGTGACTTGCTCAGTGTAACACAGCTGATCAGAGACAGAGGTGGAAGTGGAGCACAGTCTTCTGACTCCCAGTCTATTGCCTTCATGGCTTTATCAGGGTGAACACCAATGGTAGACTTTTGAATGCCATCAGTGCATAAAAATATTCACCAATGAACTGTCCACTTAAAAAAAATCAACCCCCCTATAGATATTTCTTTTCATTCAACGCTAGTCTATCCCTACCTTCTAGCTGGTGTCTCAGTCAGCCTCTTCCTCAATTATCAGATGTTGTAAACATCTAACAGTGTTAAAGAAATATAATGAAAACTGCCTGCAAAGTGGGCCTGCAAATCTTGTATAAGATGTGGGATTTCATGAGGCTGATGACAGTGATGCTGGCGAACTGCTCACATCTCATGCAGCCCTTGACAACTGAGCACCTGGCAGAGTTAGGTAATTAAAGAAGAGAAAAATCTAGAAGAGTGACCCTACAATGGGAGCTGCCAAGGGGAGGGATGAGGATAGCAGAGGATTAAGAGACTAGCAGAAAAATTGATGAAGCTGATATTAATGAACTTGCTGTAAAAGTCAAATATGAGGTGAAGCATCTCTACAATATGTTGGGATATAATTTGGTTAGAAGACTTGTGCTCTGTATCAAATAAATCAATAATATATTCTTGGTTTTAAGAATTAGAGTGTGGAATTATAGAGCAACTTAATTATAACTTAAATCTATTTTAATATGATATATAAACATATTTTCATAATTTTAAGTTTGATTTTAATAAAGTCCCAATCAAACCTTTTCCCCCACTCTTTTTAATCAGCTAGGACTTTTTTCAGCTGTAGTGATTTAAACTTTTTTTTTTTTTAATAACATGAAGTTGAGGGAAGGTGGTTTCTGGCTCAGGTGCGTTGGCTCAATAATTCCATAATAATGCCTCTGTAATTCTCTTGTATTTTCCCTCAAAGTTGCAGGATGGCTGTTGCTGTTCCAGCCTTCACATCTGTACTCAATTCAAGAAGGGAATGGGGAGAAGGCTGTGCTGGTCTTCCCTGATTCTTTATTAAATCAGAAAATTGAATGAAGCTTTTCCCAGAAGCTTCATTGAAGATGTCTGCTTATATTTCATAAGACATAACTTCCCTAGTTTCAAAGGAATCTGGGAATTTGAGTATTTGGTTTTCCAGCCTTCAAATAGTGGGAGATGGCAAGGGATAAAGGTGTTGTGAATGACCAGTACCTACTACAGTATTTCAAGTGGCTTTAAAAAAACTCTGATATTAGTTTTTCATGATAGTAGGACTCACCTGCACGTAGAAATGTACCTTCAAGGCCCAAGAAGCTGCCAGAGATCAGTATATCTTGGGACATTCAGCAGGGTCTGAAACTGGAAACTGCTTTGAGCGATGTCACCTTGACATGATTCTGGCTTTTAGAAACAGCAACAACTGCAATGTGAAAGCAGTTTACTTTTCACATGTGGTATCTCATTTGATTCCTGTAACAACCCCTGTGAGGTACATAAAGCAGGCATTATGTACCTATCACAGATTAGGAAGCTGAAGCTCAGAGAGATTAAGCAACTTGTCCAAGGTGACCCAGCTGGAAGATAGTAAAGTTGAGATTTTTGAATCTTGATTTGTCCAACTCCAGATTTTTTGCTCTTTCCACTGTGCTGTAATGCTATATATCAGCATTTCCCAAAGCACGTCCCACAGGAATAGTTAAGGCATTCCAAAAAAGGTGGGGGATGATATGTTCAAACAAATTTGAGACCTTCTGTGAGAAAGAGTTAGACAAAGCCTTCTCTGATGTTACATTGTAATTCTCCAAGAGAGGGCTGTGATCCTGCATGCTTCCCACGATTATTTGAGTATGGAACCTTTAAAAATAAAACATCCCATAGAACTATCCACTCGATTGTTCATCTCTCAGACATTGTTGAGCTCTGACCATATGGCAGGCACTTTTCCAGCTCTTGGGAAACATCGGTGATCAAGATAGACCTGGTCCCTGCCTTGACAGGGCTACCAGTCAGCTTACAGACCACGTCTCCAAATACTCCTTGGGGAAAACTGTGATACTTAGTAGGGTTCACCTGTTTCCGGAGAGGGGGTATCCCAAAGGCAATCGGTGACTAGATTCTAGTCCTGGCCTTGCATGGTGGCCTAGACCCAGTTCGATTTGCTCCCTGAAGTCTGCCTGTTGGCCTTCCAGGTATAAAAGGGTACATTCTCTTTCTTTCCTGCCTCACATGGGAGGAGAGATAGGTGACCTATAACCAGAATATTATAGGAAGAAGAGCAGGAGGGGAAGAGTGGTGATGCTTCTGTCTCACAGGCTGAGAGCCTATGAGGGCAGGTGCCCTAAGGTCCTCCACTCTCATTGTGGCATTGGCTGTTCTCCCCTCTCTAATCATGGCTCTGCCCACTCCCCTGTTATTTCCCTACTCTTCTCTTGTTGCTTTTGAGTTGTTTTCCCTGATGACAGCTGACCTCTCTGTTTTCAATCCATTTCTAGAATGTGACTGGCTATAAAATATTAAATCCTTGTAAATATTAATGCTTCATTACTGTCACGTTAATTCAGTCTTCTGAATTGAGAGGTCAGGATTAGGCTGATGAGTGGGTCTATCACGTTCACCCATTACCACTGCCACCATCACCCCTACCACCCCTACTACTACCATTGCCACCGTTGCCACCACCAGCAACTCTATAAGGTCTTCCAGCAACCGAGAAACCATCCCTTTCAGAGCCTCAGGGATTTTCATTCTACTTTTTCTCTTCACCAGCTACTTTCTAGGGCTCAGAAGGTATCTCCAGTAGGGCCATTAAATTTTAAAGAGCTGTTGCCGAAAGGGGTATCCTGAGACCCTCCCCCTACCCACCCCAAAGCAAGTTCTAATCTGGTTGGTGCAACATGTCATTTCTCCCTGCTACATCTTTGTTTTATTTCTCATCATTGTCAATCTGGTCAATATAATTCATAATAATAGTGCTGTAGTGAATAAAGTTATTTCCCTCCAAGTTGAGAGAAGTTTCTACGTTTCCAGCTTCTTTTATTTCTAAAGGTGGAGACTTTGCTTGAGTGGGTTATGTAGATATAAAGCAAGTATGTACCCATTGTTCCAGGGGAAGAGCATAGTAGGTATGTTTGGGGATAGAGAAAGGCTTTTTCTCCCTACATTCCTTGTTAAACAGATCTTGACGACTTATGGGGGAGTGAGGGAGAGGGAGAGTTGGATAACTTTGCATAGGAACCTCAGAGGTTCTCGGGAGGAAATGAGATTGAGGTTCTAACCCTTGTCTTTTGACAATTGATTCTTTTTTTTAAAAAATTTATTTTTGGCTGCGTTGGGTCTGCGTTGCTGCTCGCGGGCTTTCTCTAGTTGCGGCAAGCGGGGGCTACTCTTCATTGCGGTGCCCGGGTCTCTCCTTACGGTGTCTTCTCTTGTTGTGGAGCACGGGCTCTAGGCACATGGGCTTCAGTGGTTGTGGCACGTGGGCTCAGTAGTTGTGGTGCACGGGCTTAGTTGCTCTGTGGCATATGGGATCTTCCCGGACCAGGGCTCGAACCCTTGTCCCCTGCATTGGCAGGCAGATTCTTAACCACTGCGCCACCAGGGAAGCCCCCTAACCCTTACTTTTTGAAGTGTAATATTATTAGAACATCTTTAATGGACCAGAGAAACTAACTAAAGTCAGCTGATTGGACTGTTGGGACTCTGAAGGGAACTCATTATGTAGGAGAGATGGAAGAAGCTGGGATAGTGACTTGGTTCTACATCAGGGCCCAGGTCCTCTTAGGAAATGTTGTAACATATGGGTGATGTTGCCATGCCCTCTGATCTAGCTGTCTTGGCACAGCTGTGCTGTAGGGCTTATTGCTGTATGTTTTTGTATGTGTTAAGAACAAGTTTGTGATTAATATCCTTCAACATGTATCTATGTATACAAAAGATCCTCCAATATGTACACCTATGTGTAAAAGTGTTTCCTTATAATTCTAGAGATGGGCATGCTAGGTCAAAGGGTGTATCAGTCAGCACAGGTAGTGAATGCTGCAGTAACAAACAACTCTAAAAATATTAAAACAACAAAGGTTTATTTCCCATTCATCCTACATATCCATCTGGGTTATGCTTATGTCTTCTCACACTGGGACCAAGACTGATGGACCATCCACCATTTAAATTACTGATAGTCACCGTGGAAGAAGAAAAGAGTTCTCTGGGTGTTACATTGACAGTTCAGTGTTCTGGCCTGGAAGTGGTATTCAACTCTTCTTCTTAACAACTCATTAGCCAGAACCATGGATAATAACTAAGTGGATAATAACTAGGCGGCCATGAAGTTCAATTCTACCATGTGTCTGGAAGGTGGAAAGCCAGAAACCTTGTGAACAGCATCAGTGACTCTTTTAAGTGGTGTGAACCTTTTTAAGGCTTGTGGTGCATACTGCCAAACTCTCCTACAGAATGGTTGTGCCAGCTTTACACTCTCATGTGTTAAAATGACAAGGACTTGTTTTAATAACTATGCTATACTCCATTTCATGGATGTATCATAAGTCATGTCATCAGTTGCCTGCCAATGAGCACTTCTAATTTTTTTCATTACAGAAATGTAATGAATATTTCGTACACACATATATTTGTCCCGTTGTTTCTTTAGGATAAATTCATAGAAATTGGATTGCTGAATCAAACTATGTGAACTCTTTTAAGGTTTTTGGTGCATACCATCATATTTCCCTCTCAAAATGTTGTAACCTTTTTATATCACTACCATCAGAACGGAAGAGTGCCTGTTTCGATTTGGAAA
>NW_006783115.1:73592-106079 GCF_000442215.2 Lipotes vexillifer | reverse complement strand
GAATGAGTGTTGGTAACAGCTGTGCGTGTCCTCTGAGTTTCTTGATTCCAGTTTCCAAGTCTAGATACTCCTGACCTTGGGTGGTTAGAGGTTGACTTCAGACACTTGGATTTGCATCAGGTGAGGAATAAAAGAGAGAGTTTATCTGCAAGGGTCATTTATAGGCTGGGCAGGCACTGAGTGTTCTAACTGGCTTTTGTCTTAACTAGATGTCTGCCTGCTAGATTTACCTTGAAACCCAGCCTCAAATCAGCCAAGCTAATGGATGAGGCTCGTCAGATGATAGGAAAACTAACGGGGCACTTGTTCAACAGACTACATCAGCAGACTACTCAGTTCTCTCTGTGACACTGGCCAAGTCAGCCCCACCTGCTGACAGCAGCATAAGGGGAGAGGGCACCTGGCAAATTGAAGCTTTTAGTGTAGTGACTGGGGAAGGACAGATGAAGGAGAGAGTGAGAACAAGCATTTGTAGAAGCATTTTCTAACAGTGGACGTATAACTTTGGGCAAAGTGAAAGAGCTCCGTGCATTGGGAGGGGTCAGGGTTTTGCTGCACGAGACAGTAGTGAAAATAGAATGTGTGGGGACACACAGAGCTCTGCCTTAAAGATTCATGAGACATTTGGGAGACGACGAATTCTCAGATTATAATGTCGTGATTTGTTTCTCTCTCATGTTTTTTCTGTTTCCACAATAATACTGTTTACTAAGGAGGGAAGAAGCATGGAAAGTTTAAAGTGGAGGTTTTACTATAAAACATTCATTCTAAGCTCTAGTATCGTCCTGCATGCGCTTGTGTGTATGCATAAATATTCACACATATGTATACACGCATCGTTTATACCTCTCTCTAGCCCTGTTTTAATTAGAATATTGTGGCCGCATAGAATAAATCTAACTCAACGTGACTTAAATAATAAGGACATTTATTATCAGTTGGCAGACCATGTGATTTATCATTCAAACCAGTAAATTTTGTTCAGGATAAATGCTAAATCAGAAAGTACGCTGGCACAAATGTCAACTGGAACAGTTCCAGGAAAACCAGGATTGTTATGGAATGAACGTTTATGTCTCCCACCCCCAATTCATATGTCTCATCTCTAATGTGATGGTATTTTGGAGATGGGGCTTTTGAAAGGTCATTATGTCATGGGGGCTCCACCCTCATGAATGGGATTAATGCCCTTGTAAGAAGAGGCCAGAGAGCTAGCTAGCCCTCTCTTTCCATCATGTGAAGATACAAGGAGAAGCTGGTCTTCTGCAGTCTGGAATAGGGCTCTCACCAGAACCTGACCACTCTGATCTCTGACTTCCAGCCTCCAAAAGTGTAGGAATTAAATGTTTATTGTTTAAGCCACTGAGTCTGTGGCAATTTGTTATATCAGCCTGAGTTGACTAAGACAAGGATGTGTGATCACCTTACATTATCCTACGTATCAGGACCTCTGTAGACAGGGCATATCTAGAGTTAATTCTGAGGATCAAAGACACAGAGGCTCTCAAAGTCTCAGTGGCTAGCTTTTGTCCTTATACTTTTCCCTTTGAGCTCAGAGATGGCTGCAAGAGTGTTAAGCATCAAGACAACATCATCCTCAAAGGCATTGACTTTGTAAGAGCAAGAAATGCATTTCCCAGAGTCCCCAGCAGACTTCCCATTCATCACGATTGTGTCACATGTCCATGCTTCAGCCAATCGCTGACAAGAGCAGTGGAATTAGTATGATTGGTTTTGACCAGTCAAGACTCACCTCTCCCCTGGGGTTAAGAGCGGGGGCACAGCCCCAATTCAAGCACTTGGCTGTTAGGAGAGTAAGTAAAATTGGGGTTCTGTTGGGAAAGAGGTGGGAGTGAATGGTTGTTGGGTAGGCAGTCAGAAGGGCTGCCACTCACTTACTCTGGCCAATTCTCCCACCTAGGATTAGTTGAGAGGCAGAGCAGGGAGGCAGACAGATAATCAATGGAATGCCTAAGTCATTGGTAAATAACCAAGGTCCTACAGTATCTGTGCATATAATGATTTAATGTTACAAAGAACCCTCCTATCCTTTACCTTCCTAGACCCCCACAACAACCCTGTGAGATTTGGCAACACAGGGTCCCCATTTCTCAGCAGCATCCAGGGTCCAGAGGCTGAGAAGCCAGTGGCTGTATCCGCTGGGGAGGAAAACTAAGGCTCAGAGTGGCTAGTAATTTGCTATTAATCCCAGAGCCACTAAATGTCCAAGAGAGGATTAGGACTCCACTGTCCTTTATCATGTTATGCTATGCTAATCTCAAAAGTGAAAACTTTTTCCTTTGGTTGGGGGTGAAAGGTATAGGGAGTAAAAGACAAACATCAGTTATAATTGGGTTGGGAAGATGAGACTGGTTGGCGTTGTGATTCACACGTGGAACTCTGTCTTTTTTCTCTCCCTTGTGAGACAGGATTTTGGAATAGAAGTGCCACAAAAATGATATTATTAGAGAGACAACTGGAATCTTTTTAAATTAATTTTTTAAAGGATTGAAAAAAGAAACAGAAGGAAGGAAGGAAGGGAGAAAATCATCTTCTGAACACTGTTGTTAGTGATTTTTACCCACAATAGGGTTAACTTTAACCACATTTCATTGTCAATTTCCATGCAGTCTAGAGTGTACCAACCTATCTTTTTGAAAACTGGTGCTCTACAAGTCACCAGTGGGTGGAATAGCAGGAAAGGAGTGGGGAGAAGTGGAGAAAACCTCAGTTCTTTCAAACATCCCCTGTCTTGGATTATACCACATGTGTGGGACTCACAGTCAGCTGTCACCCACCCTCTCTCTTCCTCGATGCCCTCCTTTCTCCCTATTCTTTTTCTTCCATTTAAGCCCACTTAGGACCCATTTCTAACAAGGGGGATGTGTGTGAGTGCTTCTTAATGATTTCATTTTCAGCATGTTACGACTCAGGAGGCAGCTGGGAGTAGAGCGGCTCAGATGTGAGCAGTCCTGGCTAATTAGGTTTCCAGCTGCCTCATTCCTCTATCCAACACCCTACCAGTCTGCCGCCCTGTCATGCCCTCTGTGGATTTCATTCTGCTGGTTGTCTCGGTTAATTTGCTGAAATCATGCAGAACTACTCCATCGTCTACATTTATTGAAGTTTTCTTTGCTGGGGCTGATAATGTCAGAAGTCAGCAGCAAATTCTTCACCCCCTGGGGATATCTCCTCAATGGGCAACTTCGTAATGGTCAGGGAGGGTGGACACCGCCAAAGGGACACTTGTCAATGGGTGGAGGCATTTTTGACTGACAGAACGACTGGAGAGGGGCATGACCATCTATCTGAGGGGGTCAAAAATGCTAAACTTCTTACAGAGTTAGTCCTGCACGGTAAAGAGTTCTCCCCAATGTCAGTATGTCAATAGAAACCCACTGAAAAACCCTGCAAAATGTAGAGGGCAGGAGGAATCCTTAGCTTAAATTGCTCCCCTTTAAGAGGCTTCTGATCTAGGTATGGAGGTGGGAGAAAGGAGGTTTGACTCTCAGTATAAAGGTGTTTTGGGCACTCCCGGCTCATTCTGTTTCTGTTTCATCTCTGGGCCTCCAGGATCCCACACAATGCCAGGCTTACAGTAGATGATCAGTCTCGCAAGATTGATTTGAATTGTTCATACTGTTTTCTAACCACAGAATGGTGCCTGGCTTCAGTGAAATTTTACTTGAATGTCTGCTGTATCATCAGGGTCCAGTGAGGAAGACAGAAACCACACTAGGTATTTGAACAGAGAGAGTTTAATATAGGGAATTGGATGGACAGGTTGGGGAGGATGGAAAAGCAAAAGTAGAACAAAGATAGCCCAGATGTAATAGCTGAGGGGATCTGCTACTGCCCTATAGCTGGGGAAACAAAGGGAAGAACATATGGTTATCAAAGCCTAGAAGCTGGGAGGAGGGGCTCATGGATCTGGAGTTTATTCTTCTGATGAGGGAACAGCCCTGGTTTGTGCTGGTACCTGTGAAAGGGCACAAATAGTCTGACTCAGGGAGTGCTGAAAGCAACTGTAGGCTAGAACCACTTGCCAGAGCCGGGTGGTGGATTGTAGAGGTGATGGTGCTGGGGCTAGGGGGTGATGGGGACTGGGAGGCATTGCGTTGCTTGGGGAGGTGCTTAAAGGGACAGGATGCCAGCAGGAAGGAGGAGCGAGTCTCTTCTCCCTCCTCCAACCTTCACGTCTCCCCCTATTGACGGAACCGATAAAGAAATCTAGCTGGCGAAGGAGAACTGTAATTTTCAGACCTAGCGGCAGCAGCAAGAGCAGCAGAAGGCAGATTAATGAAGGGCGGTTTTAGAGCTGGGAGGTGAGAACTAAATAGGATCTCACGTTAGGTCTTGGGAACCCAGAGGTGAGCAAGGCAGATGCAGTCCAGGCTCTCAGAACTTGTAGTCCAGCAGGAACATTACGTGAATAATTACAAACACAATTAATTCCTGTTATAGTAAGTACAGGGCACAGGGAGAACACATAACAGGAGACATGAACTTGTTTGGGGCTGAGATGCTTCTTTTGAGGAAGAAACACTTAAGTTATAGCCTGCAGGGTGAGAAGGATGCCTTAGCAAAGAGAAAGGGAGAGGCAGAGGAACCGGCACACGCAAAGGCTGGGAGATGAGGAGGTGGGAGCATCTGAGGAGTTGAAGCATTTGGGGAGTGGAGCATGTGAGGGGAGAGTGACATGAGGGGCACCTTCCCTTGTTCACAGCTCCAGCCATGCCTCCTCCTCAAGGTCTGCTTTCAGCTCCAGGACAGACACTGAGCCCTTTCCCCTTGAACAAGCCTTGACCCCTCTAGCACTTAGTTCTCTATCAATTCATGCTGCCTATACTCTGGGTTGCCGTCTTCTGAATGGTCCTTGTGTGGGAAAATCACTTTCTCTGTGTTACTTACCAGTCCACCCAACTCACCCTCTCTGTGCTGAACTCAGAGCACTCTAGGTGATCGATTTAACCTTACTTGTAATAAAAATTGCAAATTAAAGTGTCCTTGAAACATCATTTCTCATTTCTTAAATTGAAACATATGTAAAAAATGACAGCATCCGGTGAAGGGACAAATGTGGAAAAGGTAGGCAGTCTTATCCAGTGGCGTGGGAGGGCAAACTCATGCACAATTTATAGAGAGGAATTTGATAAAATGCGTCAAAAAGCCTTTTCTATATGCACAGCCCTCAAGGCTGTGAGTTCATTTATAGAATCTATCCTAAGAAAATCATCATGAATGGGCTCAAATATATAGCCATGAAGATGTTCATGGTAGAATTTTTTATAATACTGAACTCGCTAAACGTTTAACCGTTGGGACTAGGTAAACAAAATGTGGCATACACATATAATGGCTTCTGTTGGAGCCTTCAAAATTTTATTATAGGAGAATATTTAATATTAGGAAAATATATTTATGGTATATTTTTTGGTGAAATGAGAAAATTTTAAAAGAGCAAGATCACAATGTTGTAGAAAAATTATCTATTGAAAAAAATATAACCTAAGTATATGTATATATGTATATGATATGTAATCATATATGCACGTGAGATATGTGTGTATATGATATGCACATATATGGTATGTATATGATATTGTATGTGTACGCATATGTATATGAATATGTATATGCATTTGTGTAGCACTTAGGAAGTAAATGCCAGAGTAGTGAGGGTGACTATTTCTTGATGATGAGATTAATGGTGGTTCTTCTCTTCTGTTTTCTTTATTTCCATTTCTTTTTCCAGTTTTACACCATGTGCACGTATTGATGAAGCAAAAAAAAAAAACCCCAAAACCAGTATATTATTTTAACAAAATAGATGTTTGATTAAATAAAACAAATGAGCCAACCACATCCTCATGCACGTGGGGCCACATTTCCCATGTTCAGCTTGGCTCAGGATTCCACCCTAGTTCCATTCATAAAATTAATTCAGCACTCATGGGAGGTGGGCAGTCATCGTCCGCAGGAAACTGAACAATAACAGGGCCCTCTTTTATTGATGAGCAATAGTTTGCAGGGCTGGTGAGAGTGCCTATCTCATCCTCTGTCGTAAGATTAAATTAGATAACGTAGGTTAATTGTCCAGGCCAGGGTCTAGCACAGAGTAGGTTTTCAGAAAATGTGAGATTCCTTCTCCTCCGCTGGCAGCGACTCACATCTGGGTTCCTGTCCTAGTCTGAGTACTTCCTCGCCTGCTCTGTCTCCTTTTACATCAGCCATCACTGAAGCATGTAATGACCGCTCTTGGATGTCCATGTATTGCTAGGAATCTGGGGAGCACAGCACTGTCCAAATCTTTGAGACACCTTTGGGGTCTTCACCTTGTATCTCTAAGTTGTATGGTTGATGGAAACTGAAAACCCTTGATCAATTTACTAACAACCTACTCTGTGCCAGGGCCCTGCCCTCTGGGGGAACTAATAGTCTTCCTGGTCACCTTGAGGCTCTAAGATCTTGAGGGAGAGAAGGAGTCTGATTTCCACCCTGCTGTCTCCCCAGTTTCTAGAACAAAGCCTAGCGCATAGTAGGGGCTCACAGATATTTTTAATAAAACGATGGGAGCCAAAGAAGGAAGGAGCAGAAAGGAGAAAAGCTAAGAAGCATCAGAAGAGTGGATCTTCTGAATTCTGCTTCACCGGAAGTTACCTGGCAAGGATCCACAGCTGAGCATCCCCTGTGACACACTTCCTTTACGCCTGGCCTAGCTCCCAGGGGACAGTCCTAAACTCAGGACAGCTCTCTACTCAGACCAGTTTCTCCACAATCTGGCTGGATGGGAAAACCAATCAAGACCAAGTTTCTGCTCCCAGGAGAGAGATTAGTGATCCCACAGGAATTCAGAGAGACCAGAGTCCAAATTCTCATTTCCCAACTTGTGAGTTTTCACTTCTCTGGAGAAGCCCTTGAGTTTTCCGCAATCTTTATTCCCGTGTACAAAGGGGAGGACTGCATATTCCTCAAGGGAACTTCTGTGAGGTTGAATGTGAAAACGTGAATATGGATGAGGCATGAAGCTTCCACCTTTGTGGGGTTCTTTGTTCCCTGAAACATTCAAGTTCACCTGTCATCCTAGACTCAGTTCAGATCAGGCCTTAGCCTCCACTGCCCTAAGAGAAAAAAGGATTACAGTGACATCTGTAGCTTTGGAATTCCAAAGGCTGAGGTGTTTGGGAAAGTTTAGGAAGATTTCCTTGGAAACCATTTATTCCCCAAACCCCCGAAAAAAGGGAGAGGAGTATACACTTGGATGCACATGGGACTCTGGACAGTACCTCTCTGGGGCAAAGCTCTGGAGAGGCGTAAGGGAGCAGGGCCCCACTTTTAGTTTTGGATTCTGCAGACGTCTCGTTGCCCCGTGGAGTCCAGCTGTCTGGGTTCAAGTCCGGCTCCCTCTCTTAATGGCCATGTGACCTTACACAGGAGACTTAAGCTTTTGGACCTCAGTTTCTACATCTTTGATGGGGGGCGGATAATAATAGATCTTACCTTACAGAGCTGTTGGTGGGAGTAGATGAAGCACACCTTGTAAAGCTGAGAACGGTACCTGAGAAAGGCTCAATATGTTGTTTAAAAAAAAAGCAAGCAAGCAAGCCGAGAGGGATGGCAGGCTCTGTGGAGATGCCCCCAGTGCCATTGTGGCATTGTAGTGTACTGGCTGGAGAGAGCACACATGGTAGGCGGTCTGGCCGGCATGTGAAGGACAGAGAGTGTCTTTCCAGTTCCTGGAGTGTCGTGGTCCCTGGCCCCTTAGTGGGACTGGGAGTTTAGGGGGAAGGGAGAGAGAGAGTGAGACAGCAGATCTGCAAGGCTGCCTCTGGCTGGGGTGCAGGTACCGCAGTGAAGGATGTACGGACCAGGTGAGGTGTGTCCCATCCCAGGAGTCAGCCAGCGTAGAGGCTGACACTGAGCTGGGGGTTCCATCTCAGTGGTTGTCAGTAGAACACATGGACAGATGAAAATAAAGACGTGGCCATGCCTCTCCACTGATGGCACAGGGATATTTGCACACACCCCTGGAACTTGGAGTCTTTTCCACTAAGAGGAAAGGAGTGAGGAAATCCAAAATCTGACTTGGTTTAAGCTGAAATCAATGAGAAAAATAAAAATCATTAAAATGATTGAGTTTAGCTGGAAGTGACAATATTAAATGTTCTGCTTCAGAGGGTTTGTGGGGGCTCAAGACAGAAGTTAAGTTCAGTGGGAGAACACATCATTCTTGAGAAGGTGTTGGGGAATCATAGTCACTAAATTTTCAGAGGGCTTGGCACGTGGTAAATGCTCCATAAATGGGAAATAAATACATAAATAATAATTTAAAAGATCTACATCTGCCCACGGCAATGACCAGCCTTTCCAACTGATGGAAGGGATGGAAGCCGAGAATCAGCCCAGGTTCAGTTCTCTCCCTCCTTCCTCCTAACTGTTTCCCTTTATTGGGCAGCACATCCTCCTGGCCGAGCCTTGAGAGCAGAGCACAGAAAAGGCAGTGGACTCTGGGTGCATGCCATCCCATAAATACTTCCAGAGGAAAGAGAGATTTATGGTATTATAAATGCCAGCCGCACGCCCCGTTTGTGTTAATAGCCTTATTAGTTACATTACTGTAAAATCCAGATCTCCACACTGTTTAACAGCTACAGTTCTGCTCAGCAGCATTAATTCAATAAATCGAGACCCCTTGACATAAATCTTAAAGCCCCTGGAACATGATTAGGAAGTCCCTCCTGATGGGTTAGAGGTGGACTGATGGAGTAAGGCCAACGAGCTTCCAGCGGGAACAGTGAATCTCATGATGCAGCTGTCTCCAGAGGCTGTCACTGTGGGTCATTTCCCATCTAGAATCTCAGTGGGCTCTATCTTGACCTTGAATGTGGAGGGTCTGACAGGGATTGCTGGTGATTCAGGGGTGGTGAACTCAGACCCCCCACTAGCCCTCATGGTGCCTTTGTGCAAATTAGAGAAAGCCTCCCCGCCGCCCCCGCCAGTGGCTGCTGCCTCATGGTACATGGTTTGGTGGGAGAATGACATCTTTGTGCTGATAAGAAAAAGACCAGAGGAACTGCAGGGTGAATTTCAGTCCCCACCTGTGCCCTCAGTTGGGAACCCTTGTGCACCAAAGAGCCCATACAACCAAACATGGCAGCCTGAGTGAACTTGTAAAATTCAACCACAACAAAAGAAGTTAAGAGCCAATAATTGAAAGACCTAGAAATTAGAAAGTTAAAGACAAACAGAGTGAAACAATATATTGTTAGGCATATATATGTGTAAAAACTAAAGAAAAAAATGAGTGGAATGTTTGATCCAACATTTAGGATCATAGTTACCTTTAAGAGAGAGGCAGGAGGTCGGATGGGAGGAGCACACGGGTAGATGAAATTATTGCTTCTTGGTTTGGGCACTGAGTTCATGGTGTTCATTTTATTATTTAAAAAATAATAAATACAACAAAATGGTTATCATTAGCTAATAATTAATCTGATTCTGTGTACCTGGAAAGGGGAGACAGACACAAGAAGGTAGAGAGACTAGGTGTGATATCCTGTTTCCCTCTCTCCCTACCTTACTCCTAATAACAATCCATACATACTAACCCCTGTACTAGGCACCTTACATCCATCATCCTATGTAGTCTTCATAACCACTGTATGTGCTAGCAGAGTACTGGGGTTGAATCCCGACTCCACCACTTAGAAGCTGTGTGATCCTGGGCAAGTTTACTTAATTCCATTCTGCTTCAGTTTCCTCATCTGTGAAATATGCGTGTGTGTTTAAACTGAACTGCAAAGGTCAAAACAAAACAAAACAAAATTAGAGTGAGTTTTGGCCTAAAAATAGGCAAAAAAGAATAAGTAGCTAATAGTAGCTACCTCATAAGCTACAAGGATTAAGTGAGATAGTGCATTTGGACCTGTGCCTGGCACATAGTAAGTATTCAATAAATGTTAGCTATCAGAAAGTCATTATGCCCATTTTACAGGTAAGGACAGTAAATGATGTTTGAAAAGTTAAGTGACTTGCCCAAGACTGCACAATTGGCACCAAATGGCCATCCCTTTCCTCCGTTTCTATCTACTCCATTCTGTTTCCTCTCTTTCTGTCTCATACACGAACTGCTTGATTATTGAATGTGAACCAAGAAATGTGCTGGGTTCTGAGGGGCAGAAATGAAAGGATAATGTGCCTAATCCTTACACTTAAGGATCGTATAGCCTTTGAGGGATGGGTGTTGATAGGGGTCTGGAGGGTACTTCTGAGGGTGTGGGATCCCCGAAAGGTAGTGGAGGAGTGGCAAATCCCAGAGGCACAGGCTGCCTTGAAGTCCCCCCTCCGATTGGGGCAAATCTGTCCTTGCTTTACCTCATGACTAAGCTGCAGACCTGGGAGATGAATGGGGTTCCGAAGGCCCAGGGGGAAAGAAGAACTCTGATTTCTCCTGCCACATGTGCATGGTTTACAGGCATAAGAGTATAGAGACCTGGTTTCTCAGGTGTTTCGAGTTGTACTGAGAGCTTGCCAAGGTTGCCTCCATCTCAACACATCCCAAATGGTAGCCTTTACCACTGGTTTCTTTAGTGAACAGCACCCTAATCCTCCAAGGTGGCCCCACAGAAAGCCAACAAACCCTTCATGTAGGGAGAGGGGTGGCTGGACATTGTAGCCACCGTTTCCTGAGATTCACCTTCCATTAAAGGATCTCTCGCTAAATAGCGCTGTCAGCCCACGTAATAAACAATGATATACGGTCAGTGTAGCAGAGTGGTGAGGAGTCAGACATAACTGGTTTCCTCGGTTGGCCTGACCACTCTCTAGCTGTGTGACTTTATTTTTTTTTTAATTTATTTATTTTATTTATTTACTTTTGGCTGCGATGGGTCTTCGTTGTTGCAGGCGGGCTTTCTCTAGTTGCAGCGAGCGGGGGCTTCTCTTCACTGCAGAGCGCATGCTTCTCACTGTGGTGGCTTCTCATTGCGGTGACTTCTCTTGTTGCGGAGCACGGGCTCTAGGTGCATGGGCTTCAGTAGTTGTGGCACGCGGGCTCTAGAGCGCAGGCTCAGTAGTTGTGGCGCACGGGCTTAGTTGCTCCGCGGCATGTGGGATCTTCCCGGACCAGGGATCGAACCCGTGTCTCCTGCATTGGCAGGCAGATTCTTAACTACCTCATCACCAGGGAAGTCCTAGCTGTGTGACTTTAGAATAGTCATTTCACCTCTCTGTGTCTCAGTTTCCTCATCTGTAAAATGGAGATAACAAAAGAACTTAATCATGGTGTTGCTGGGAATGAGTGAGTCAGTAGGTGTAAGGCTAAATTGTGACTTCTAAAGATGCTCATATCCTAGTCCCCAGAACTTGTGATTGTAACTTTATATGGCAGAAGCGACTCTGCAGATGTGATTAAGTTAGGGATCTTGAGATGGGAAGATTGTTTTGGAATATCCAGGTAAATGCTAAATGTAGTCACAAGTGTCCTTAAAAAGGGAAGACGAAGGGAGATCTTACTACAGAGGAGCAAGTAGAGGGTGTGATGATGGAAGAAAGAGGTTGGAGTGAAGTGATGGAAGGGCCATGCTCCAAGGATTACAGGTGGCCTCTGGAAGCTATCAGAGGCAAGGAAAAGGATTCGCCCCCTAGAGCCTCCAGAAGGAACCAGCCCTGCTGCCACCTTGACTGTAGCCCAGTGAGACTGAGTGTGGACTTCTGGCCTCCAGAACTTTAAGAGAATAAGTTTGTGTTAAGTCAAAGATTTTGTGATAATTTGTCACAGCAGCCCTAGGAAACTCATACAGGTGGTTGGTATGCTTCCAAGCATGTATTTAACATACAACAGATGATCTTGAGTTTACTGTAATTTTTTTTAAAAGATATGGGCACCCATGGTTCCTTTCATAAAAACATCCAGATTCTCCAAAGAGCCAATGGTTGGGTAAATAAGGGGAAGGGGAGGAGAGAAAGAACCTGGTAATGAGGTCTAGTCACCTCTTGCCATGTGGAAATTCACCCTTCCCTGGCAACCTGGGGAGATGGCTTGGTTTTATTAAGGGAAGTGGTGCTTAGAGTGTCCCTATCTTGATTGTATTATTAACATATTTAATGAGTATCTACCATGTGCCTGGCCCTGGAGAGATAGTGCTGAACAAGACATAGTTTAGTCCTTTCCCTCCTGGTGCTAATGTGTATACGGATGGGAGAGGTGGAAGGGAGTTGTTAAACAAACAACTCTAAGACAATGAAATAGATGCCGTGATAGGAGGAGTCAGAAGGTGCTGTGGGAACTAAGGGGAGGGACGTTTTATCAATTATCCGTGCATCATTCCAAAATACAGTGGCTTAAAACAAATATTTTATTACTCACAATTCTCTGGGTTAGGGACTCAGTCAGGGCTCAGTAGGATGGCTGGTTGCTCTTCCACGTGGCGTTGGCTGGGGCAGGAGAAGCCAAGATGGCCTCGGTCACATGTCTGGCACCTCATGGGGATGGTTTGACTGTCCCGGGACTTGTTCGGATAGTGGGGCCACTTCCTTCTCATGGTGTCGCTTCTCACATAGTATAGGACCTAGCTTCTCCTCCGTGTGGTGCTTCTCTCTCCTGGACTTCTCCAGGGGCTGTGTTTCCCCTGAGTGAAAGCAGAAGAGGCTTTGTAGTCTTTTAAGGTCTGGGGTCTGACACCCTAGAAAGTCACTTCTGATACATTCTATTGCTTAAAGCTAGTCAACCTCCAGCTTGATTCAAGGAGTGAGGAAACAGCATCCACCTCGTGATGAGGAAGGCAGAGTGGGTGCAAACAGGGAGAGGGGATTGTTGATGCCGTCTTTGTAGATCATCTGCCACAGTCAACTCATCCAATCTTAAGGTATGGTGGTCAGGGAAGGCTTCCTGGAATAGGCAACATCTATTCCAGTTTAAGTAGGAATAGGCTAGAGATTATGGAATATTGAACACAGAAGAACAGTGTGTGTGGAGACTCAGAGGCAAAAGGGAACATGGAACTTTCAGAGACTTCAAGGAAGTTCAGCAAGGACAGGAGTGTGGGGACTGGTAAGGTATGTGGCTGGGGAGGTGGGCGGGGGAAGCTAGTGAAGGGCCTTGTAGACATAAAGCTTTATCCCAAGGACAATGAGGTGCAATTGGAGGAGCTTGAATCTGGGGGTAACAGGACCTGATTGAAGTTTTAAGAAGATCCCTCTTGTTGCTGTAGGGGAATAGATTGCAACAAGCAGAATAGATGTTCTGAGATCAGTTAGAAGGCTGTAGAGTTGCCCATGCAAGAGGTGGAGGTGGTCATAGTGGAGATGGAGGGAAATGAGTGGATGGGGAAGATTTTTACGAGGTTGGTATCATGGTGGGATAGGGCCAAGGCATCTGTCCAATGCCCCTGAACTTGAACTAAAAGGAGTTACTTTCTCCCTTACAACTGGTCCAATCAGTCTCCAGGTGCGCTAAAATCTCCTTCTTTCTTCTATCCCTTTCTGTGGCATCCACCCACCCTCCTCACCCCATGGCTGGGAGGTGTCAATAATCAACTGGTCTCCCTGTCTTCTGGGTCTCCCCCTCCAGTCCATCTTGCACGCTGTCACTAGAATAAGTATTCTAGAACATAGCTTTACATCATATCAGCTCTCTTTGGAAAACAGCAGGACCAGTCATCACAGGAGAAAATGAAAAGTCTCTCTCATATGGCAGTCAGTTCGGGTGTTCCTCGGTCTGGTCTTCTAAAAGGCATCCCCCGATGTAGTCCAAGAGGATCCCACCTTCCAGATAGAAAAATATTGCCAGTGGTTGGGGAGTTCTTGGATGACAGCAGTAACAGTGACAATCATGTAGTGTGGCCCTATCTATCAAAGTTAATTAGATTTGCCTTTTGAGTCGGTGAGGTAGACGTGGAGACGTGCTTCCCAGATCCCCCCTCCAGGGGAGGGTTTGCTGCTCTGCTGTGGGGAGTGTGGTCAGCAGGGGGCTTCCAGCCGTCAGCTGCCGAGAGCTCCCTCACCCAGCCAAGGCTGCGCCTTCAGGAGCGGTCAGCATCCCGGTTGGAAAGGCTTGGCTGTCTCGGCTCAGCCATTCTCTGCTTGCTTGGCTGGCCGCACTGGACCTGCACTGCAGTTTAGACTTTTTGTCTGCCCAGTTCTCCTTCCTTCCCCTTGCCTTCAACATTTTGGGGACAACTTTATTCGAACATAATTCCCCCATTTAAAGCATATAATTAGTATTGAGTATATTCACAGGGTTGTGAATCACAGTCAATTTTAGAACATTTTCATCACCCACAAAAGAAACCCTGTACTCAGTGTCATTCACTCCTCATTTCCCCCAGAACTTCCAGCCCCAAGCAAGCACTAATATACTTTTCATCTCTAAAGACTTGCTCGTTCTGGACATTTCAGATGAATGGCATCATACAATACGTGGTCTTTTGTGTGTGGCTTATTTTACTTAGCATAATGTTTTCATTGTTCATCCATTCTGTAGCATGCATCAGTAGTTCATTCCTTTTTATTGTCAAATATTATTCTACTGTATGGGTATGCCACATTTTATCCATCCATTCATTAGCTGATGGACATTTGAGTTGTTTCCACTTTCTTTTGGCTATTAGGAGTAATGCTGCTATGAACGTTCACGTGCAAGTTTCCGTGTGGACATATGTTCCTAGTAAACATTTTTCAACCCAAACTCCATCTCAGCGTCTGTTCCAGAGAATCCAACCTGTGACATTTGCCAGTCTCTCCTTTAGGAATTTATACTCCAGATAGACTTGTAAAATACAAAATGACATGTGTACAGCATGATTTATAATAGCATTATTTGTATTGGTGAAATGTTGGAAACAATAGGATTAAGAGATTAGCTCACAGTGATCAGAGAGGTTAAGTGACCTGCTAAGTAGCACAGTGAGTGTTGGACCTAGGATGTGAACTTAGGTTTGTGAGTCCATGGCACATTCTCTTTCTGCTCCCCTCCCTCCCAGCTGGATTCTATAGGGCTTTGTACACACAGCTCACAAACTGGCTGCCGTCAGTCTAGAAATAGCCCATACATGTGTTTGGTTTGGACTGTGCAAGTGTGCAGTGTTTAAAAGTCTGGAGATTTCACATGCAAATGCAGATTAAGAGTTTCTTTTTTAAAAATGAAAGGGTGCAATCTGCCAACACTTGACAGGTCCATCTACAGCAAGGCTGGCTGATGCCGAGAAGTGGCTGTGTCTTTTCTGTGGGGCTCTCAGTTCCTGCCTCTCCCTTTTCTGCACCTCTAGACCACTTCACTCATTTCTGGTCCCTGCCTGGCTTCTCTACACATCTGCATTTGAGACCTTTGCCGTTTCAGTGTTTCACTGTTTTGGGTATGTGCCATTCTGAGGGGCCGTCTTTAGCTGGTGATGTGGCCTTCGTGCTAGGGAAGCCCAGCTCCTAAAATTTCCCTTAGCTGATTTTCTTTCTTTGTTGGGAGAGGGCGAGTAGGGGAGGGTGAGGGAAAGGGTGTCTGTTAGGGCTGCCGTAATAAAATACCATACATTTGGTGGCTTAAACAACAGAAATTTTTTTTCCTCACAGTTCTGGAGGCTGGAAAGTCCAGGATCAAGGTTCTGGCAAGGTTTAGTTCCTGATGAGAGCTCTCTTCTTGGTTTGCAGACAGCTGCCTTCTTGCTGTGTCTCTTCCTTTTCTTATAGGGGCATAAGCCCTATTGGATTAGGTCTCAACCCTTATGACCTCCTTCAACCTTTATCACCTTCTTACAGGCACGAATACAGTCATGCTGGCAATTAGGGCTTCATTGTATGAATTTTGATGGCACATAAACATTCAGTCCATAATAGACGGATTGCTTTTTTTTGATTCCTATAGTAAACCAATGTCTAGCTCTAAGTGATCCCTGCAGTCCAGCGAATTCCTTGCCTATGGACCCTGTAAGAGACCTTGATATCCTTCCTTGTCTGTGAAGTGCAGATGAAATAGTACCTAGTAGGGTGAGTCATTGTGAGGATTTAAAGACATGATGTATGTAAAGTCTTAGCAGAGTGCCTAGTACATAGTAAGTACTTAATAGATAATTGATTTTATAATCATGATCATTAGTGCTCAGTAGACCAGCTCAGCCAGATAATCTCTAAGATTTCTTCCAATTCTGATGTTCTCATCCCTGAGTTTTATCCTAGTCTCAGAATGGGGTTTTTGGGGTGTCTACCATACTCCTGACATTGTATTTAACACTTTGTGCAAAGGTGTTTTCTCCTGGATAGAGGGGCCCAGACCTTTCAGCAGTTCTTAAAAGGGGCTGTGAATCATTCCTCTGGAATATAAGGATTCCATATATTTTAGGGTGATCCTGAAGAAGTAGAAGTTGATCCTCCTGAGGATTAGGTCAGTGCTAAGACAGATTTCACTTCAAAACCTTCACGTAACTTCCAGAAAAGCTCAGCAATCTAAGGCTCACAATCAACTTTATCAAAGCAGTTTAGCAGGGATGTAGCTATCTCCCAGCAGCGTGCAGCCCCACAGGGAAATAAAAATTTGGTGGGAGGGACTTCCCTGGTGGCACAGTGGATAGGACTCCGTGCTCCCAATGCAGGGGGCCAGGGTTCGATCCCTGGTGAGGGAACTAGATCCCACACGCATGCCGCAGCCAGGAGTTCGCATGCCACAACTGGAGAGACTGAGAGCCGTAACTAAGGAGCCCGCCTGCTGCAACTAAGACCTGGTGCAACCAAATAAATAAATAAATATTTTTAAAAGATATTAAATAATTTAAAAAAAAATTTGGTGGGAGCAGCAAGGATGCAGGTGTCCTTGGGAAAGGTCAGCTTGATATGTGAAAGGGCCCTGTGATATGAGTGAGTGAGTGATGTGGCTTGAACATTCCAGACTAAAGTCACAGGCTTAACTCATTGTCAAGGTTCATGTGGGAGATGATAGGCATTTGCTGCAGTGACCCTGGAAATTATGGACAAGGGGTATCATGGTCCAGAGTTACCTTTTAAACATAGAGTTGAGATCAGGTTACACCACTCCACAAAAACCTTTGGTGGCTGCCTCTTATTTAAAGTCATATTTCTCAAACTGGGGCAGCTGTAGCTTTGAAGATGGGTGACAGTGAACCAGGAGAGACAGAAAGCCACAGGTTAAACAGGAAGAACTTCCTGGAATGAATACCTTTGGAGGGGAGAATTTATTAAACATTGAAACAAATAATTAATATTCACTAAGACAAGACTTTTTGGGGAAATTTTGTACTTGAGGTCATAGTTCAGCACTTCAGAACGGACATACTCAATCTGTTGTTCTCTGCTGTGTACGGACACTTCGGTGAAAAAATTGGAGATGCTCAACTTGAGTAAAGCCTTCATACTTCATAGCATAGCATGAAAAGCTCTTCACAGTTTGGCCCAAATCTCATGACGCAAGATGCCCTCAAGCAGCCATAGGCTGATAGGCTGCTAGCTGAGCCATAAGGTAAAAGAGAACATCATTCTCCAGTGGTTTCAATAAAAGTCCCAGGGTTGATGTCCCTTTGACCTTAATTAGGTCATGTGCACATCCCCAAACAAACATTGTGATTCTGATTGGCCACGTGCGGATCTGGGGGGGTGGGTTTAGCTCTCTCTGAACCTCAAGGGCTGAGAAGGGAGGAGGAGGGGTTCCTTAAAGAAAATCAGGGTACTGTTAGCAGAAGAGGGTGTGGATGCTGGGGAGGCCAAACAACAAAAGAGGCCACACCCCGTTTACTGTGTGAGGCCTGCTGGATCCCAGAGCCCACACTTTCTTCATCTACACTCTTCCTGTCCCATTTTTTTTAATGTTTATTTATTTATTTTCGTATTAGTCATCCATTTTACACACATCAGTGTATACATGTCACAATCCCAATCGCCCAATTCATCACACTACCCCCCCCCCCTGCCGCTTTCCCCCCTTGGTGTCCATACGTTTGTTCTCTACATCTGTGTCTCTATTTCTGCCCTGCAAACCGGTTCATCTGTACCATTTTTCTAGGTTCCACATACATGCGTTAATATGCGATATTTGTTTTTCTCTTTCTGACTTACTTCACTCTGTATGACAGTCTCTAGATGCATCCATGTCTCTACAAATGACCCAACTTCGTTCCTTTTTATGGCTGAGTAATATTCCATTGTATATATGTACCACATCTTCTTTATCCATTCGTCTGTCGACGGGCATTTAGGTTGCTTCCATGACCTGGCTATTGTAAATAGCGCTACAATGAACATTGGGGTGCATGTGTCTTTTTGAATTATGTTTTTCTCTTTTATGGACATAGGAGCTGAGGTCAGAGAAGGGCAGGGTCTTCCTGGAAGTCACATGTCACGTTAGCGGCAGAGGTGGGCTTGGGACTCGGGTGTCAGAGGAGCTACTTTGCTTGGCAAGCATGGGGCATGGTCATGTGCCTGCCTTTGTAATTTCATTTATTACCTGTTAGACATTAAGAGTAACAGGAAGATAAACAGCAATGAAAACTGACTGGATGGCTAAGGCCAGGAAGCAGCCTTAAATAAAAGAGTTGGGGCTGCTAATATGCCTTTGCAGGTGAGTGTTAGGGTGTCTGCTTGGTGAGTGGATGAGAAGCCCCTGGAAAATGTGTGCATCTGGTGCAGCACAACCTCTTCTGCAGACGGGGCCCTCCCAAGTGGTGGCTGTTCTCCGTGCCCACGCCTCCTACCCTTGGAGTACTCCTGGAGGTGAGGTGTGTCTCCTCTCTCTTGTGCTTTGCCACTTCCCTGTCCTCCTTCCCCCTCTTTAGCGCGGAATCGCTTTGCCATCTTTCCACCACCCATTACCCCAGCTTGTTGTAATTGCCTCCCCTCTGTCACTCCCCATCGTTGCCTGGTGATTAATGTCCTACTCACTATCAACACTTGGATGTCTAATGAGCAATTCAGATTCACCATGTCCGAAACCGAGCCCCTGAGCTCCTCTTCCCACAACGTAATCCATCTCAGCTAATGGTAACTCCACCTTTCAGTGGCTCAGAACAGAAGCCCTGACTCCTTTTTCTGTCATACCCCAGCAGTAAATCCTATAGGTTCCATCTAGATACAATGGAATACTACACAGCAACAAAAAAGAACAAGCTACAAATACATGCAACAACGTGGATGAATCTCAGAGACATAATGATGAGTGAAAGAAACCAGATATAAAAGAGTCCCATCTGTAGGAAGTTCAAGAACATCTAGAACTTATAGAATTCAAAATACAAAAACATCTATAAGAATAAAAGAACATCTAAATCAAAATGGCTACCTTTGCATGGGCATTGACCTAGAAGGTACACAAGGAAAACCTCTGGAATGCTGCAAATGTTATATAAGGAGCTCTGCATGGTTGTTGAACGGGCGAAGACAAATGTAAAAATTCATCGGGCTGTACACTGAAGGTTTTTTTATTTTACTGTATGTTATGCTTCAATAATAAGTTAAGAATGGTTATGTATCCAGAATCTAGGCTTAGCCCTTAAATCATCCTGTGTGAGCTTCCAGGTCTCTTTTTCTTGCTGTAGTGACTTGAAGGAGGATGCTTCTCCTTCCTTCATCCTCCACATTCAAAATAAAAGTAAGTCTTCTAAGCTCTACTGTCAGAAACATCTAGAATTTGTTCCCTTTGCTCCATCTTCACTTCTCCTCCTTAGTGCAGGTCACTGTCACCTGTCACCTGGACAATGAAATAGCTTTGTTCTTTTTGATGTCTGCATAGTATTCCGTCACCTACTGCAAGTCATGACCTGAATAGTGGCCCCCAAATGTATGTCCATGTCCTAACCCCTGGAGTCTTATCTTAGTCAGCACAGGCTGCCATAACCAAATGCTGTAGCCCGGTGGCTTAAACAATAGACATTTATTTCTCATAGTTCTTGAGGCTAGAAAGTCCAAGATCAAGGTGCTAACAACATAGGTTTCATTCTGAGGTGTCTTCTCTTGGCTTGTAGGCAGGTGCCATCTTGCTGTGTGCTTACATGACGTCTCTCTTATGTTCACGCAGAGAGTGAGTGAGCTCTCTGGTGTCTTTTCTTACAAGGGCATGATCCCATCATGAGGGCTATACCCTCATCTAATCCTAGCGAACCCCCCAAGGCCCCATCTCCAAATGCCATCACACTGGGAAGTGAGGAGTTCAACGTATGAATTTTGGGGAGATACCAACCGTCAGTCTATAATAAACATGTAAATGTTACCTTATTGGAAAAAAGATCTTGCAGATATGATTAAGAGTCTTGCAATGAGAACATCATCCTGAATTATCCTGTGGGCCCTAAATGCCAGCACGTATGTTCTTTTAAGAGGGATCTTTTAAGAGGAAGATTTTACACACACACAGACACACACAGAGGAGAAGGCACATGTAAAGATGAAGCAGAAGGAGAGACGGCTACATGCCAAGGAATGCTGGTGGCCACCAGAAGCTGGAAGAGCCAAGGAACAGATTTTCCCTTAGAGCCTGTGCAGGAAGCATGGTCCTACTGACACACTGATTTTAGACTTCTGGCCTCCAGAACTGTGAGAGAATAAAGTTCTCTTGTTTTAAGGCACCCAGTTGGTGGTAATTTGTTACAATAGCCCTGAGAAACCAATACACTCTACTGTGATTTATGTGACCATCCCCTGTTGGTGGACATTTAGGTTACTGCCAAATTTCTCATTTCAAACAATGTTGCAGTAAGCACTCTTGTACATTGTCTTTTTATAATATAGCTTCACATTTTTTTCTATTTGAGAAACTCCTGGAAATGGAATTATTGGGAATTAATGGGAATAGCAGTTAAAATTTTGATAAGTGGAGGGGGCTGGGCTCTTTTTTAAAAAGTTGTTCCTGTGCTGTGCACGTCACAGGCATACTAGTATTATTCTTGTTTATCTCTTTTACAGATTAGGAAACTGAGGCTCAAAGAGGTTAAATCTTAACTTGCTCAAAGTTATGCATTTGGGAAATTGCTACGTCAGGATATAAATCCTGTCTCTCTGACTTTTTATTTAAGATAACGAATGTAAATCATTTAGTACCCTACTTTGTGCTGAGTCAATGTTGACTAAATATTATTATTATCACACTTTTTGGGTTTTTTTTCAAGGCATGTTATGAGAGTAGTATCACGTATGATGAAATCATTAGATATTTGTTGAGTATCCACTGTGGGCTACACATAGGCTTGATACTGAGTGTATAGCCCATGAATGAGTCGGACATGGTCCCTGCCCTCCTGGAGCTCATATTCCATCAAAGGAGACAGCTTTTGGTTTGATAATTCCAAATGTGATGAGCGCTATGGGGGAGAAGTGCCCAATTGAGGGGGCGTTTGGAAGGCAGGTAACTTTGTGGCCCCTTGTGCCTAGTAGATGAAGCAAGTCTGGCTCTTCCCACTAGCACCCTTCAAACATCCACATTAAGTAGGTCAGTCCTGAGAAATGATGATTTGTCAGTATCAGGCCTTGGGGGCCTTTACTGAGGTCTAAATCAAATTCGGAACCTGAAGAGCCAGGCCTGAGTTTAGTGTGGATTTTACAGGTCAGTGAGGCTGAACAGCCACTCCCCGGCTGGTGATAAATGTGTTGGGATCTCTCTCTGGCTCTGCCAAGGTCACTGTCAACTCGGTATCTTCATTTGCCAAGAGTGTTATGGAGAGGCTGGAAGTAGTCATCAGGCTGGAACCCTCCACCAGAGGTCTTTAGGAGGACTTTCTGGGGGGCTGAGCATCCACTCCTGGCTCAGGTCCTGGGTGACTTGGGGCATCCCCTATGCTGGCAGGTGGCTGACATAGGAGGAGATGACGGTAAGCTCCTAAGAGTAGGGACCACGTATTACCACCCTTCTATCCCTGAGACAAGAATTGTGCACGGCACAAATAAATACCTGTTGAATGACCAAATTAGCAAAGGAAAGGTGCCTTGCATAAAAAGCAGAGACCAAGTGACTAACCATAATATTCTTCCCATCCCTCATTCTTTTGGGATGATTTCTGGCATTGCCCATTTAGTATCATTCCCTGTCTCCCTGCCTCAGGCAGATTGTGCCGATTCATGGATGAAGAACCAGAGAAGAGATGGTGGGATTTTGTCCTGAAAAGACCTAGATGGACTTGTCAGAGAGGAGAGAGAACAGAGTTCTATGAGAGAGAGGCTTTGTGAGTGGGGGAGTTTAAAGGTTTTGGGGGAGCGCTGGGAGTGAGCTTGGTGGGGGGGTTTAAAGGTTTTGGGGGAGCGCTGGGAGTGAGCTCCCAGCTGAGGAATGTGATGAGGAATTCGGGAGAGCTGGCATGTAAGAGAAAGGGGTTCTTTAAAGAAGTGTGTCTGTGGATCATGAATTTGATCCCTCATTAATGCTGCCCAAGACCAGACTGACATACTTTTGGTTGCTGGGCTGAGTTTCTTTAAATTCTACAGTGCTCCAGACTTGGCCACGTGGGAACCTGAGTTTGATTAGGGTTACATGTGGACTGTCAAATCAGTTCTGGCTTCTAATAACTCCTGGCCTTCATCATCCTGCGATCCCCTGTAATTGTTGGTGGTCTCGACCCTTTGGTATAGCAATACCAATAGCTAACCAATAGCAAGAGCCTACCAAGTGCCCGGCACTGTGTAAGCTTAATGTTCATGACCATATTTTAAGGTAGATATTTTTATTATTTCCATTTTACAGATGAAGAAACTAATGAAAGAGAGGTTAAACAGCTTGCCCAGGGTCACAGATAGAAGTGGGGTGTGCACCAAAGTCATGTGATTCTGGAACCAGAGTTCTCAACCCCTCTTGTAAGCAGCTCTTGATTCTCACAGTGCTGCAGGAGCTAAGTATTGTGTTGTGAAATGAGAAGACAAATTCCCTGTTCCTTCCTTGTAAGTTGAGCTTTCACATCACTCTGTCTGAGAGCCCCCTTTCTCGCAGGGCACACACACTCACACACATCATCTGGGTTTGCTGTGTTCTACCTGTTACCTGAACCTCCTGCTTCCCTCCACCCTGCAGGCTTTGCTGTCGAGTCTTCCCTGTGCCAATCGCCTTTTCCTTTTACGGTGACGTTTCTCTCGGAAACGAAGCCATCCCTCCCTAAAACCCAGCTTCCGTTACCTGCTCCTCCATGGCCATTTCTCTTTCAGATGATGTTTGAATGTATATAAATCCCAGTTAGGGATGGGATTCAAGTTTTTTTTGCCCCTCGGCTTTGTATTTCGGTTGGATGTAAATAAATAATGGGGTCAGAGTATTACTCATCTCCACAGGTGGAAGTCTGCAAATCCCAGCTCTGACCCTGCTGGGTTTCCCCATGAGATTTTAAATAAATTGTATGTCACACCGTAAGCAGCCTACAAGTGTAGTTATCAATAGTGCATGTAATTTTGTAAACAACAACTAGGATCAATGGTGGATGTTTGGGGGAGAAATGTAGGCTCCATAAATGGAAGCTGTGGTGGACACTTGCGTATCATGCCCAGTACCTAAACCCCCTTCTTCCTTGAGAGCAGAACATTTAAAAAAAATAGGCAGTGGTATACCCAGTCCTAGGCTATGAGTTATGACGAGCTGAAGCCAATTACGACAATCCTGTTCCTTACTCTGCCAGCTTCCCTTGAAGGCAGAAGTGACACAAATGAGACCTATGGGACCTAAACAGAAGTCTGCTGTGAGTGCTTCTGGGAGCAAGGGTGTCTCCCAACAAAAGGGAAAACATGCAGCTGGCACCATCTCTCCTCCCCTTTTCTGCTTGGAAAGAGGATGTGGTGTCTACAGAAGCCGTGGCCACCTTGAAACCATGCAGTGAGAAGCAGGGGGCTAAACATAGATGTGCTAAAATGGCCAGTGGCCTCGTGTTCCTGATGACAGAAGTAACAAGAGCCACTTACTTCTGGACATCTTAAGAGATAAAAACAAACTTCCTTTTATTATGTTTTCTTTGTGTAAGCCTCTGTTCATTAGGTTTTCTGTTACTTGCAGCCAAATGCATTCTGAGTTGCTACAGAAGTGACTTCTTTTTCTTCCTTGTTGACAACTAATAAAGTGCTCATTTTAGAAAAAAGATTTAAAAACAGACAAGCAAAAAAATCCATAAATAATCACTGTTGACATCCTTTTGAAAGTCTTCTGTGACTAAAAAATCTTCAGTTAACATTTATTGAGTGTTTATGATAGGATCACGTTGTCTCTTACTTTCTGTATTTTACTCTCACAGGAGCACACAAGGTACGTATCGTTACTATTCAGAAAAAATACACTTACTCCTTCTAATTTTCCCTCTGCCTATTAAAGGTAACCATTGTTACTGACTTGTTCTTATGATTCCAGGTTGTCTTCCCTATGCAATTACATACACATTCAGAAGGGTTTGTACTTTGCATAACAATTAGATCATACTAGGCATATAGTCCTTGAACTTTGCTTTTTGCCTTTAATAATTTATCTCAGAGATTTCTCTGTGTCAGTTCAAACAGATCTATCTCAAAATTCTCAACAGCCATGAAGTAAGGCAGCTCTTCCTAAGAGTCAGAACAGTTCAAAGGCAGAGCGGGCTGCTCAAGTGCTAATGATCTCCCTGTTTCTGAAGGAACCACTTAGAACACGGTAACCCCTCAGAGAGGGAGATCAGCATCAGGTGGTAGGTTGGACTATGGTGGCCTTTAAGGAGCACACTTACCTTGACATCTTATGATTCTCTGGCTTGGCAAGAAGGTTCTAGCAACAATCTGGATTTAGTGGCAAAGGACAGAGGTTTTTGATTTTTCAGGATATTGTAGAATAATGGTTAAAAGCACAACTTACTAGGTATGTGACCTTGAATAAGTCACTTCACCTCTGTGAGCCTCACGTACTGCATAAGCAAAATAGGGCATCAGTTACACCTGGTTCAGTGGTTCTCAACCTTGGCTGCATATTAGAATCACCTGGGAGGCTTTTTGTCCGCACCCAGTGAATGGACCGGCTGGGAAAAAAAAATCTTTGGGGATGGAGCCCGGGCATCTGTAACTGGAAAGGAAGACTTTTCTAGATGACTCCAGTACACAGACTTGAGAATCATTGACCCGGCCAAGTCGTGTGCATCAGCTAGAGGTCACACTTGATTTCACAAAAACCCTCTAAGATAAGTAGTGTCCATGTCACAAATGAGCAAACTAAGGCTTGGGAGGTGCACTGACTTGGCTCAAGAGGTGAAGCCAGGGTCCCCACCCATCTTTGAATCTTTAATTCATTATACTAATTATTGCCAATTATTGGAATCACCTGGGGGAGCATTTCCATATCCTGATGCTCAGGCCATATCCTAGACCAATGACGGGAGACCCAGGCATGACTAGTGTCTAAAGTGATTTTAATGTGTGACAATCTCTGGTGTAGACACAGTGGATGAAGTCCCTGTCATAGAAGGGATTCGGTGAATGAATCTATTAGTATTGCTTATTTTTTTGAGAGGAAATACAGAAATTGTAGTTGATTGTGTGAGCTTTGGAATCAACCAGGTCTGGCTGGGATCATCCTGAGATTACTCGGACACTTTCTGGCTGCAAGGTCTGTGCACGTGTTGCTCTCTGAGCCTCAGCTTCACTGTCTAGAAAGTGGAGGTAAAACTATATGCCTCAAAACATGATTATAGCACTTAGACAAGAGAGTATTTGAAATGCACTGTGCACAGGGTCAGGCAAACAGTGGGCCCTAAAATGCTTTTGACCGTAATTACTATAATTAATCACAAGACTCCAGAGTTCAGTGGGAATCCTGGTTTTACCTTTCAAGCCAAGTCAGTTCATTTCTCCAAGCCTCAGTTTTCTCATCTGTGACATGGACACTACTTATCTTAAGATGCTTCTTGTGAAATGTAATATGTATAAAACTGCACAGTACATATGTTCTTGGCCATTGACAGTTGGAACGATTACACACACCCTGGAGAGGTTCATGCATTTCTCCTGGTTTCTCCATCAAATACATCTAGTTTTATTTATTTATTTATTTTTTATCTGTACACAAATGTTTCTAGCCACTTTATTCATGATAGCCCCAAACTGGGAACAACCCAGATGTCCTTCATGAGGTGGCGTTATATTACGGCACAAACTAGTGGTAGGAACAAACTGTTGATGTTATAATCTTGTCTTTCTTATTAAGATCTTTAATCCATGGAGATTTCTCCTTTGTAAATAAAGTAATAAAGATGGCAAGCTCTGTTTTTCCTAGCAAGTTAGCGTTCCCGGTGCCACCTACTGAAAAATCCACCACCTCCCCCATGTTTGAGGCGCCATCTTTATCACACGTCAAGTTCCCTCAGATACATTTCTAAGCTTTCGATTTTGTTCCATTGGTCCATCTGCGTGTTCTTATACCCACTCTTTAGGTCTTGTATTATCAGTTTTGCAACTACATCTAGTTTCAAAGTTGAGATCACAGTCTGGCGTGTGATTATTTGGCCTGTATAGTGTTTATAGAAAAAATACTTGATTTTCAGAGCAGTCTTAGGTTCACAACAAAACTGAGTGGAAAGTACAGGGAGTTCCCGCACACCCTCTGCCCCAACCCATGCACAGCCTCCCTCATCATCAACATCTCACACTAGAGGGTACATTTGTTACAATGGATGGATCTACATCATTGTCACCCAAAAGCCATAGTTTACTTTAGGGTTCACTCTTAGTGTTGTACATTCTGTGGGTTTTGACAAATGTATAGTGACATATGTCTACCATTACAGTATCATATTGAATAGTTTCTCTCCCCTAAAACTCCTCTGTGCTCTGCCTATTTGTCCCTCCCTCACCCAAACCCCTGACGCCACTGATCTTTTCACTGTGTGTTTAAATATATTTAAAATGTATTGCCATTTCTGTAAAAACAGGAGCTTGCACATAAATATCTGGATGCCCAGTTTCTCTTGAAATATGGAGAGATCAGGCAATAATAGTGCCAAAATCCACAGGGCATACTTTCTAAAGCTCAGTAGTAGCATTTAGATGAATCAGTCCTCAGTCAGACTCAATGCCGCTTTCCATAGAAGAAGAAACACTTTATAACACCCTCTTTACTATCCAGAAATGAAACTCACAGATAATAGAATCTATATATATACATGTAACTTCAAAAAATCAATATAATGTCCTAATAGCATTATAACAGAGAATAAAGTGAACATAGTCTATAATAAGACAGTATATATTTCAACATGTAAATGTTGAAATATGACTACAATAAAACATGATATAGCCAGATAATTGCTTCTATATATAATCACTATGACTGCTGCAGCTACAGAGGCAAACTTGTACAGATGTGTTGTGTCACCTACAAAAAATGCCATGCACAGTGCTGCCGTCAATGACCTGGTTTTTGGAAATGGTGCACAACTTTCGGTAACGTTCTGAACAAAGCAAAGAACAATCTTTGCTCAATATATCCAGTAGTAATATTCCTTTAAAATTCAATGTGCACCTAAACCATGCAGAAAATATTTTTTTTTGTTTCTGTGTACAAAGAACTTAGAGTTAGGCTTAGTTGGTTATGATAAATTTACTTTTCACAGATGTCAAGTGTCTGGCAGGGCATTGATGTGAATGCATTGCACACTTCCAGACCTAGTGATGATCTAATCTCCTCCCAATATTTTCAGATCTCCCCCTAGGGGGCAGTACCACCACCACTGAGAACCTATGCTTCAGGACAAGGCGTGCTCTTGGGCACCGGACCTTACATTTCCCTTGTCAAGTGGTTGAAGTAGGAGATTTGCTTGTTTGTTTGCTTGTTTTTGTTTTTAATGGCGAAAAGGCAATTCTCTGGATGGGAAGAACTTCTTTTGTCCTCATGGAGTCAGTTGAGAGAGCAAGGATTTATTATCCCAAGCAAGGAAAACCATAAAAATAAAAGATCTGTCAAAAAGAGCAACTATTTACTTGACAAATATTTGATCATGATAGCAGCAATGGCTGTCTTTATTTTTTAATTTTTATTGAGATGTAATTGGCATACAATATTGTGTAAGTTTAAGGTGTGTGATGTGTTGATTTGATACATTTATAGTGTCCCCGTGACCCTGCTCCACCTTACTGTTTTTCAATAGCATTTCTTGCCTTCTAAAATACTAGATAATATACTCATTTATTAGGATTATTGTGTGTCTCGTTCCTAGTATGTAAGTAACTCAGGGACAGGATTCTTTCACTGCTTTGTTCATTGATATGCCCATGTGCCTAGAATGGTGCCTGGCACGTGGTAGATGCTTCATAAATATTTATGGGATGAATGAGTAAATTTCATGTAATTCTCATATCCTCCTCCCAGTGAAGCTATTGTTATTCCCATTGTACAGTTGAGAAAAATGAGGTTCAGACATATAAAGACATATCCACCTGGAAAATGTCTTCTCAGGCTCCAGGGCTCAATTAAAAAGCCACCTCCTCCTGGAAGCCTTCCCTGGCCTGCAATTGCATTCCTATAAGCACTTCAATAGTTCTTTCTACTTGCCTTTGTTATTACAGCATTTCATCGCATAACATTATATTATAGGTTGTTTTCAGTCAATGACTCACTCCTTTTACTTATTCGTCAGCTTTATATTGAACACTTGTTTTGTGCCAGTCAATGTTCTATAACAGTGTATCTCAAGAGTGTTTTTGGGGAATTACCTGCTTCAGAATCAACAGGAGCCCTTGTTAAAGTGCAGAGTCCCAGGTTCCACATATGAACTACCAGGCTAGACGGTCTGAGACTAGGACCCAGGGATCTGCATCATAAAGGAGAAGACTTGCTCTTGTACAGGTGCAGAGTCAACTAAGGACATGGCCTCTGTCCTTAGGGCATTAACAGTCTGGTGGACTGTCTGCCTTTCTCATTAACCCATAACTACTCAAGGTCCATCATTCATTCAGGACCTAGGCCACAGCCTTGTATAAAGCGGTGGAATTTGTGGAATGAATATATAAATGCACTCATTCAAAAATGTTTATTGAGTATCTTCTGTGTTCTCGATACTATTGTAGACATAGGATGCAGCAGTAAACCAACAGACAGCATCCCTCTCCTCATGAAGCTCACAAAATGAACAAGTGACTAAATAAGGCAGCTCTGATTCACTTTGTTGCACAGGGCTGAGCCTCTGCTCTGCCCTCAGGTCCTACGTGGCCTGCCTCCTGATGATGTCCCCAGCTCCCTCCCTCCCATAATATGCATCCCTCATTCCCTCTGCTCCAGCCACATACCACTCTGCTCCAGCCACATACCACTCATACCACTCACATTCCCTCTGCTCCAGCCACATTCCCTCTGCTCCAGCCACTGACTCCCATGCTCCCTCCTGCCACAGGCCCTTTACATATGCGATCCCCTCTACCTGAAATGGCTTTCCCTCCCTTTTTCCTGTGGGTGTTGACTATTATATACGCTAGCTCAGTCGTTGCCTCCTCAGAGAGGTCTTCCCTGACTCCTTTCTCTGTCATCTCTTTCTATCACAGGCCCTCTGAGCACCAGCATCACTGCTTCATGTTACATGTTACACATGTTACAGCCACAGTCATACATCTGCATGACTGATTAATGTCTGCATCCCCTGCTAAACTGAGCTCCATGAGGTCAGAGGCTGAGTCTGTTTTGTCAGTGACTTTATTCCCAGCACCTTTCTCAGGGCATGGCACAGTAAACATGTGATGAATGAAGAAATGAGTTGTAGAAACCCTGTCACTTGGCTCCTCTGTGCCTACAGCACCCACGTATATGTGCGTGTGACAAAATTAAACCATTGGAAGAGTGATCGAAGGTTGTAGAAGACAAAGGGTCTGACCTTTCCCCTCTTCCCAAGGCTGAGGACACAATGTCAAGGTACCCTATCGTAACATGCAGTATGAATGATGGTAAAGGACCCAGCCTTGGGATGTGAGTGACCTAAATACCAATCTGTTTTGTGTACTTGTAAGCTGTGTGGTATTGGGCAAGTCGTTTCTGCCCATGAGCCTCAGTATCCTCATCTGCAAAATGGGTTGATGTACCTACTTCACAGGGTCATTAGGAGGTTTAATACATGGTACTGTTTATGGAACGCTAACCATGTGCTCAGTTCACCCTTAAAATAACCCTATTAAGAAGGCACTATTAATAATATCAACCCCGAGCTCTACCCACCACCAGTCCCACCCATCAGGAAACTTACACAAACCTCTTAGATAGCCTCATCCAACAGAGGGCAGAGAGCAGAAGCAAGAAGAACTACAGTCCTGCAGCCTGTGGAACAAAAACCACATTCACAGAAAGACAGACAAGATGAAAAGGCAAAGGGCTATGTACCAGATGAAGGAACAAGATAAAACCCCAGAAAAACAACTAAATGAAGAGGAGATAGGCAACCTTCCAGAAAAAGAATTCAGACTAATGATAGTGAAGATGATCCAGGACCTCGGAAAAAGAATGGAGGCAAAGATCGAGAAGACTCAAGGAATGTTTAACAAAGACCTAGAAGAATTAAAGAACAAACAAACAGAGATGAACAATAAAATAACTGAAATGAAAACTACACTAGAAGGAATCAATAGCAGAATAACTGAGGCAGAAGAATGGATAGGTGACCGGGAAGACAGAATGGTGGAATTCACTGCTGCGGAACAGAATAAAGATAAAAGAATGAAACGAAATGAAGACAGCCTAAGAGACCTCTGGGACAACATTAAACACAACAACGTTCGCATTATAGGGCTCCCAGAAGGAGAAGAGAGAGAGAAAGGACCCGAGAAAATATTTGAAGAGATTATAGTCGAAAGTTCCCTAACATGGGAAAGGAAATAGCCACCCAAGTCCAGGAAGCGCAGAGAGTCCCATACAGAATAAACCCAAGGAGAAACATGCCAAGAAACATAGTAATCAAATTGGCAAAAACTAAAGACAAAGAAAAACTATTGAAAGCAGCAAGGGAAAAATGACAAATAACACACAAGGGAACTCCCATAAGGTAAACAGCTGATTTCTCAGCAGAAACTCTACAAGCCAGAATGGTGTGGCATGATATACTTAAAGTGATGAAATGGAAGAACCTACAACCAAGATTACTCTGCCCGGCAAGGATCTCATTCAGATTCAATGGAGAAATCAAAAGCTTTACAGACAAGCAAAAGCTAAGAGAATTCAGCACCACCAAACCAGCTCTACAACAAATGCTAAAGGAACTTCTCTAAGTGGGAAACACAGGAGAAGAAAAGGACTTACAGAAACAAACCCAAAACAATTAAGGAAATGGTCATAGGAACATACATATCGATAATTACCTTAAACGTGAATGGATTAAATGCTCCAACCAAAAGACACAGGCTTGCTGAATGGATACAAAAACAAGACCCATATATATGCTGTCCATAAGAGACCCACTTCAGACCTAGGGACACATACAGACTGAAAGTGAGGGGATGGAAAAAGATGTTTCTTTCTTTGGAAATCCAAAGAAAGCTGGAGCAGCAATACTCCTATCAGATTCAAGGTAGTTTTGGAAGCCCTAGCCACGGCAATCAGAGGAGAAAAAGGAACAAAATGAATACAAATTGCAAAAGAAGAAATAAAACTGTCACTGTTTGCAGATGACATGATACTATACATAGAGAATCCTAAAGATGCCACCAGAAAACTACTAGAGCTAATCAATGAATCTGGTAAAGTTGCAGGATACAAAATTAATGCACAGAAATCTCTTGCATTCCTATACAGTAATGATGAAAAATGTGAAAGTGGAATCAAGGAAACACTCCCATTTACCACTGCAATGAAAAGAATAAAATACCTAGGAGTAAACCTACCTAGGAAGATGAAAGACCTGTATGCAGAAAACTATAAGACAGTGATGAAAGGAATTAAAGATGATACCAGCAGACATAGAGATATACCATGTTCTTGGATTGGAAGAATCAATATTATGAAAATGACTCTACTACCCAAAGCAATCTACAGATTCAATGCAATCCCTATCAAATTACCAATGGCATTTTTTTACGGAACTAGAACAAAAAATCTTAAAATCTGTATGGAGACACAAAAGACCCCGAATAGCCAAAGCAGTCTTGGAAAAAACGGAGCTGGAGGAGTCAGACTCCCTGACTTCAGACTATACTACAACGCTACAGTAATCAAGACAATGTGGTACTGGCCCAAAAAAGAAACATAGATCAATGGAACAAGATAGAAAGCCCAGAGATAAACCCACTCACCTATGGTCAACTAATCTATGACAAAGGAGGCAAGGATATACAATGGAGAAAAGACAGCCTCTTCAATAAGTGGTGCTGGGAAAACTGGACAGCTACATGTAAAAGAATGAAATTAGAACACTCCCTAACACCATATACAAAAATAAACTCAAAATGGATTAGAGACCTAAATGTAAGACCGGACACTATAAAACTCTTAGAGGAAAACATAGGAAGAACACTCTTTGACATAAATCACAGCAAAATCTTTTTTGATCCACCCCCTATAGTAATGGAAATAAAAACAAAAGTAAACAAATGGGACCTAATGAAACTTCA
>NW_006783115.1:69922-73382 GCF_000442215.2 Lipotes vexillifer | reverse complement strand
AAATCAAAACTACAATGAGGTATCACCTCACACCAGTTAGAATGGGCATCATCAGAAAATCTACAGACAACAAATGCTGGAGAGGGTGTGGAGAAAAGGGAACCCTCTTGCACTCTTGGTGGGAATGTAAATTGATACAGCCACTATGGAGAACAGTATGGAGGTTCCTTAAAAAACTAAAAATAGAAATACCATATGATCCAGCAATCCCACTACTGGCCATATACCTAGAGAAAACCATAATTCAAAAAGACACATGCACCCCAATGTTCATTGCAGCGCTATTTACAATAGACATGTCATGGAAGCAACCTAAACGCCCATCGACAGATGAATGGATAAAGAAGATGTGGTACATATATACAATGGAATATTACTCAGCCATAAAAAGGGACAGAATTGGGTTACTTGTAGAGATGTGGATGGATCTAGAGACTGTCATACAGAGTGAAGTGAGTCAGAAAGAGAAAAACAATATAGTATATTAACACATGTATGTGGAACCTAGAAAAATGGTACAGCTGAACCGGTTTACAGGGGAGAAGTTGACACACAGATGTAGAGAACAAACGTTTGGACACCAAGGGGGGAAACTGCGGGGGGGGCGGGGATGGTGGTGTGCTGAATTGGGCGATTGGCATTGACATGTATATACTGATGTGTATAAAATTGATGACTAATAACCTGCTGCATAAAAATATAAAAAATAAAGAAAATAATATCCCCATTTTATTTATTTATTTTAAATTGTAGTATAGTAGACTTACAATATTGTGTTAGTTTCAGGCATACAACAAAGTGATTCATATATACATGAATACACATATACATCTATATAATACATATATATACACATATGTATATATCTAGATTCTTTTTTTGTGCGTGTGTGTGGGGGGGTGGGGTACGCGGGCCTCTCACTGCTGTGGCCTCTCCTGTTGTGGAGCACAGACTCCGGACGCACAGGCTCAGCGGCCATGACTCATGGGCCCAGGCACTCCGCGTCATGTGGGATCTTCCCAGACTGGGGCACGAACCTGTGTCCCCTGCATCGGCAGGCGGACTCTCAACTACTGCGCCACCTGGGAAGCCCATCTAGATTCTTTTTTCCAATTATTTTCCATTATAGTTTATTACAAGATATTGAATATAGTTCCCTGTGCTATACAGTAAATCCTTGTTGTTTATCTGTTTTATATATGGTAATGTGCATGTGTTAATCCCATACTCCCAATTATCCCTCCCCCACCCTTCCACTTAGGTAACCATGAGTTTGTTTTCTATGTTGTGAGTCTGTTTCTGTTTTGTAAATAAGTTCATTTGCACTCTTTTTTTAGATTCCACATATAAGTGATATCATATATTTGTCTTTCTCTGTCTGACTTACTTCACTTAGTATGATAATCTCTAGGTCCGTCCATGTTGCCGCAAAGGGCATTATTTCATCGTTTTTATGGCTGAGTAATATTCCATTGTATATGTATACCACATCTTCTTTATCCATTCATCTGTTGATGGATGCTTATGTTGCTTCCATGTCTTGGCTGTTTTATATAGTGCTTCTGTGAATATTGGGGTGCATGTACCTTTTAGAATTAGAGCTTTCATCTTTTCCAGGTATATGCCCAGGATTGCTGGATCATAGAGTAGCTCAATTTTAATTTTTTTTTAAGGAACCTGTATACTGTTTTCCATAGTGGCTGTACCAATTTACATTCCCACCAGCAGTGCAGGGAGGTTTCCTTTTCTCCACACCCTCTCCAGCGTTTATTATTTGCAGACTTTTTGATGATGGCCATTCTGACCGGTGTGAGGTGATACCTCACTGCAGTTTTGATTTGCATTAACATCATCCCCATTTTATAGCCAAGGAGACTGAGGTCCAAGGACACACAGGTAGTGAGTGGTAGAGCCAGGGCTGAAGGCAGTCGGCCTCTAGAGCCTGATTGTTTAATCACTGTGCTGTACTGTCAGGTGACCGCAGCATATGTTGTCCTGTTCAGTAAAGTACTTAGCAAAGCACCTGGTACATACAAGCACTCACTAAATGGGATCTTCTCTTCTAATTGTCTCCTTGGCTTGAGCTGGAGGTCAGAGAGGAATTCCCTGGCATTTATTCATGGCCTGGCTCAGCCCAGGAGACAAGGTTAAGGACTAAGCAGTGAACCTTAGCCTTTGAGATGCTCGGCACGCTCCTGTCAGCCTCTTGCCCTCGTCGAAAGGCATTTTGACACACATCTTTATTACCAATATGAAAGAGACCCTTTTGTGCCTGGAGATTCGTGTTCAGAGCCTGGCTTTCCTGCTGTCTTTACTGGTGACCCGGAGCAGAGCATTTAACCCTTTGCTGTTCAGCACTTCTGGGATCCTTTCCACATTTTTCATCATCTCAGCAGATATTTATTTGCTAACTGTTGCATGCACAGCACAATGCTTGGCATCATGGGGGATGCAAAAGAAATAGGAGAGGCAGCCCCTGCCCTCCAGGACAGTATAGTCTTACAGAGTGGTCTTTGGACTCACAGAGACCCGGTTTGAATCTCTGCTGTATTATTGACCAGGTAAGTGACTTCAGATGAGTGTTTAACCTCACAATACCTCGGTTTCCTCAGCTGTAAAGTAAAGATGATATTAACATCTTCTTCAAAGGCTTGTTGTGTGCTAACGTGTATATGTACCATGCTCAATACAAAGACTGACTGAATGGAATTGATAAATAAATGTTATTCATTAGGATGCTGATGATGGTGATAATAGTGGTGATGGTGATGATGGTAATGATGGTAGAGATAATGACGGTGATGGTGATAATAGTGATAGTGGTGATAATTATGATGACAGTGATGATGGTGATGATGGTGATGAGGGATGATGATGATGGTATGATAGTGATGGTGATGATGGTGGTGATGATTGTGACCATGCAGCAGACACTGAATTAAGTCCCAATTTGTTCATACCAGATGTATGAAAAACGCTTACATGGGTTCAGACAGACCTGGGTTCAATTCTGAGCTCCACCATGTTTTTGGCTGTGTGATCTTGGGCTGGGCTCTTAACCATTCTAAGCTTTAAAATACTGATGAAATACTTCATAAAATATTGATGACTGTCCCTGACATATACACTTGTGTCACATGTGGATGGTGATATGAGAGAACACCAAGCAGAGAGGCTGGTACCCACTAGATGCTCATTATATGGTATTTTTTTTTTTTTGTCGCTTTTCCTTCCTTCCTCATAGAATTCCTCATTAAATCCCATGAAGCAGCATAGTCCCAAGAAAAGAGTTTGGGGCCTGAAATCTCTTTGCTTTGGCATCAAAACGTTTTTCTTCAACTAAGAGAAATCTTAGAGTAGCTTAAGGAAAAAGTGGGGTTTGTTAAAAGCCCACAGTGCTGGGCTTCCCTGGGGGCGCAGTGGTTGAGAGTCCGCCTGCCGATGCAGGGGACATGGGTTC
>NW_006783115.1:65863-69660 GCF_000442215.2 Lipotes vexillifer | reverse complement strand
CCCAAAAAAAAAAAAAAAAAAAAAAAAAGCCCACAGTGCTGACTCAGGAAGCTTACAGGGAACAGATGTAGCCTGTTCTTCCATGGCCCTGGAACCGTAAGCCAGAAAAGGTCTGGAACTAAGGCAAATTCATATTCTCTGTGTCTGTCTGTCTCTCTTTCTCCCTCAGTAGCCACAGACCTGGAGGAGAGCCCTCTCTCTCCAGACTCTTCTGTGCTTCTTTATTCACACGTGGAAGGCGGCACCCACCTGGCTCTTGAATTTACATGTCCTCAGTTGAAACAGCCGGCAGGTCAGACTTGCTCCTTTAGTTCCATCCCAGGTTTCTGGGAGGGAAGATCTGATTGGCCTGGTTTGGGTGACATTTCCTCTACGTTCCAGCCACCATTGGCTGGGAACTTTGGAGGCGGGGGAAGGGGTTCCAGATAGGATAAATATAGCTCCCAAGGGTTTAACTGGGGTGTGGAGTGAGGAATATTTTTAGAGAAGGAGGACAAACACCAGACAAGCTGCCTACGAGAGCTTGGCTAAGATTTATCACACACTTCCCGTGATCCAGGCACCGGGCTAAGAACTTCATACATGTTTTATCATTTAATCTTCCCAGTAGCTCGCTGAATTAGGTACTGCTCCGATCCCCATTTCGTAAATGGGGAAACTGAGGCTCAGAGCAATGTGGCAGTGTGCCCCAAGTCATGTGGGTGGAGCTGGCAGCGGCTTCAACCAGCCTCCCCTCACGCTGCAGTCTCCCCAGGGAGCTGCTTTCAGATTGCTGTGCTCCTGCTCTCTGAATCTTAGAGGACAAGAGGCTTCATCCCTTGGTGAAACTCTGACTGCCTGATGATGATTGTTATAAAGTTAGAGCACCTGAATTTTGATCACTCAGCATTAGCTATGCTGGTCATATCCTGTATTCCAGAACTGTGTTGAGAAATGCAATTTGTAGCATCCCAGGTGGAAATTTTCTGATTCTCTCTGACGAAGGATGCCAAGGAGAATTGGTCTCTATCCTGGTGGAAACATAAATATCAATTCTGAGAATGAAGGTGGGGCGGGAAATAAGGTCCTGGAAACTGATAGAAAGCTGGCTGTTTGGCATCTTGAAATTAACCAGGGCTCTCCCTGTTGCTGGCTTCTTGAGCTCTGGTTACAGGTTTCTGAGACACATTTGTAATCCTCTTGTCATTTCATTTGACCTGGAAAAGAATACAGATTGTTAGGTGCTCAGGTTGTAGGATTTACACACAGGGAGAATTGACCTGATGGGGGCTGGTGTGGATTTCACTCACTAACCACACAGTTTCATGCACAGATGATGGACATGTCCAGGACATTGGCTGGCACACAGTGGGCACTCAGTACATGTCTGTTTTCTTCCTTTCTTTTCCTTCAGAGCACATCTCACGCTAAGTTTAAGAGGTTATTTGTTGCTACTGCCAGCTAGCAGAGGGCGCTATCAATATAACTGATGCCAATTGCAGACAGACCATTCTAGGAAGGAGTATAGTATAATGGAATACTGCACAGCACGGTAAATATATTGCTTGTTAATGTCTCCAGGTGCACGTTCTTCCAAGTATTCAGCAGCCAGATATTAAACACCTACGTGTTCTTGACCCTGGGCTAGATGCTAATAAGGATGTAATAAACCAAATTACTCCCTACCCCCACCGTAGTGAAGCAGAGCCTATAGTTTACAAGATTAAGGGAGACAAGAGCAATCAGAGCTGTAAAGTAATAGCTTGTCATTTATTAAGGACTCACCACGTACCCAACATTGTGCTAAATGCTTTTTATATATTATCTCACTTAAGCCATCAACTCCAGAAAGTAGGCATTTTATAGAAGAGGAAGCTGAGGCTTAGAAAAAGAGGTTGAGTAAATACATTCTGAATGGCAGAATGAGGATTTAAACACAGATACATGTAGCTTCAAAGTCCATGTGTTTAAAGTAGTTTAGACAAGTAGTTTAGCCAACGGAGAGCTGTGACTCTTGGGAATAATGAGAGTGACCGTTCTTTCATCTTGGCACTTCAAGAATCCCCTGGGCATTTGGTGTTCAGGATAAACTACGTGCTTCTTGGCAAGCTGATTTAGGTTGCTGTGAGGTGGTCTCAGGTCTGTAGGAACATGTGTGAAGCAGGGAAGTGAGGACACACGCGCGCGTGCGCGCACACACACACACACACACACACACACACACCTTTTTTAGGTCCTGCAGAATAAGAGGAACAAGGGTAGATGCTTAAAGAGAAAGATGGTCTTATGCACTCCACTCCCCCAATAAACATACTCTGATGCACCCCATCCCCAACATTTGCACGTGAAATGAATAAAAACCTGAATAATGCTTCACGTTCGTGCGGATATTAGTTATCCATCTGTTTATTTATACCAAGTTTATTCCTCCAAGTGTTCAGCGTGGCTTACAAGGATGCACAAAATGTAGCAGAATGAAATAAATGAAAATTAAGATAAGTAAGACAAAGGAGGGAAACAACCAAGAAAAATAATTTGGATTCTGTAGAGAGATTAATGCGTGAATTATAAGGGAAGTAGTGCCATCCTGGTCTGTAAGCTTCCTGCAGCCACAGTGCAAAGAGGGAAACGTGTCCATTACAGAATGCACATGGTTCATAAGGCAAGAAAGTCTGGTGGCTCAGGAGAGACACATCCATTATTGACCCTAAGATCAGAAAGGCATTTTTTCCCTCCTGGAGCCTCATAGAGAAGACGGTGTATAAAGTAATGAACAATACCCTCAACAGTGTTCTTACAGTAAATGTGATTTTATTTGACTGTTTCATATTATGTCCTACTAAAGTACAGTTCGGGAAAGTAAGAGGATCCTAGAGAGAGGAGGCAATATGAGATGCAAGTAGTCTGCTCATGATGTCTTAGGATGCTATTAGGATCATGTTGTTAGGGACCTAAAGAAGAACCATCTAAGGAGATTATTATAATTGTGAGAACTGCACAGGTAGTGTGAACATCTAGGTCAGGGAAGGAAAGTGGGTTTAATCCTGCATGGCACTCCCAATCAATTAGTAGTGACTTTCTTCAGTCAATGGGATGAGAAGCATTTGAAGCTATGTCTGGGGTGAAAGTATGCTATAATTGATTAGTAATGTCTGCTATGAGTGAGTGGCATCATTTATGCTAGGAATTTGTTGTTGGCATTTGTGCTAGGACTGTTGTTGGTGCTGGTAAAGGATCCTAGCTCTGAAGGAGGTCATAGATCATGACCGTGGGCACTATAGCCCCTTGCTTCTTGAGAGTTTTATTTCTAATAGATATTAATGCAGATGGGTATCTCTTAATTTGATATTCTTCCTAAATTAGCTAAATGTAATGTTCCCTGAAGCACTAAAGAAGAGTTAGTAAAAACATCCTTGTGTCCCCATCCCATTTTGCCTTCAACTGTCTGGGGCCACAAGAGAAACCTCGAGTCACTGAATTTCATCTTCTCACAACACAGAGCTGGGAGAGGGGTGGTCAGCAGAGTACTCTGGAAAAGGGAAGTGGCTTGAGGAGAACTGGCTGTTTTGCGTGTTTCTGGAGCTCTGATGTCTCCAAATTGGGAGAAGCTGTTCATTTTCCAGGGGTTTTGCCCCAGCCACAGCGGATTCCTGTTGTAGGGACAGCTTCTGGAGAACTTCAGCATCACAGGTTTTCAGAGTTGTACAGTCATCATGACTGACAGGAAGGTCCCCTGCCTTTCTCAGATCATTTCCCATAACAACAGCCAGGGAAGAAAACCATGCTGTTCAATACCAAAAGCTAGCAGAAAGGAATGC
>NW_006783115.1:32010-65850 GCF_000442215.2 Lipotes vexillifer | reverse complement strand
ATGCCGAATCATGGGTATACATTTTTCTATCGTTTTCTATTCCATTCTATTCTGTTCATTCAACAAACACTTCCCAATCTTCTACTATATGCCAGGGTTTTTATGTGTTTTGAAGATACAAACATGAATATCTTCTCTAAGCCCCAAGTGCTAAGAGCCTAATGTAGTAAACAGTAGCATATATATGGGGTAGACATATGGCATATAATTCCGGTGCAGAATGACAGATGCTATAGTAAGAGTATATTCAGAATACAAAGGGGAGAATAATGAAAAATAATAACAGTTGTCATTTACTGAACACTACTTACTTTGTGCCAGGCACTGTAGAGTGATTATATGTTTAGTTTATTGAGTGTTTATAACAACCTATGAGATAGGTAGGCATTATTGTCCTGATTTCACAGATGAAGAAATTGGCTTATGGTTGGAGGTGCCCAAAATACCAAGCTCAGAGCCAGGATTTGAAGACAAACTATCTTTAGATACTATGCTGGAACAGACATAGGATAACCACTGTAGACATTCTTGTTCACAAAGCGGAAGATGTGAGGCACACAGGAGTCACTGGTCCATAGCAATTCTGAAATCCAGCTGGGCACAGATTGACAGTTCCTTGATTCAGTCTCAAGGCCAGGCAATAATTCTCCATGGCTCTTGACTCCAAATTCTAGACTCTTGGTTCTACCCTCTTAGTCATCTTTCCTTTTATATAAAAGGTGGTGTGCATTTGTACTGAATAGTTTTCTCAGCCTGCTTCCTGCTTGTAGAAAGTTGATGATCTGAATATCTCTTTTCGCTTTGTACCCTTTCTGGTCCCTTTCATTTCAAGATCACCTTTGTTTCTTCAGATATAATTCTCTTAGAAACTTTGTGTGTCTCCAGTGAATCTCATCTAGTTTAACCCCCTAGCCCATATGCACAAACTACTGTGCTACACTGCAAAGTGAACAGCTTTGCCTGGAAGGGCAAAGCTGTCAGGGAAGCTTATTCCGTCCTTTTGTGCTACCCAGAGCAGTTGCAGCCATCTTACAACCATGAGGGGAGGGAGAAGAGAATTGCAGAGAAGTTGATCCAGGATCCTTATGTGGTTGATTCACTGAAACAACACTGGAGCTATTTATCCCTCTGCTTCTTTTTCATGAGGGGAAAAAAAAAAACCAACCCTGTTTTAAAAAGCCAAAACAGGATTCAGTGCAAAGCGTTCTGACTACTTACACTGTCCTTCTATTTTTCCTGGCTTGGCATGCCCTGCCTACCTGACCTTCTCTTGCCCAGCTCATTTCTCTTTGCCCTACAAGACTCAGATCCACCCCTTCCCTGGCTCCTTTTGCCCGTCTTCACCCCCAGGTAGGTGAGGGGCCCTTTCTCTGGGCTCCCACAGATCCTGTGCTCACTTCTCTTATAACACGTATCACAGTACACTAGCACCTCAGATCCTTTCTGTAGAAAGCCAGGGTTGAAATAAATAATAGTCACTTCATGGTATCATAATTAGGAGATTGCCTATCTGTATAATCTTATCTGACCCATAGACTTGGTTGTATCTTTTCATCTTTGTTCCAAAACCCACTGTCTGACACATGGAAGGACCTTAACATGCCTTTCAAATGAAAGGATGAATGAGGAAGGTGCTTACACCAACTTCCTCCAGAACCAAGGCATAAGCTTTCTCTGTTATTGTCCACACACCTGGAAAGAAAGAAGGGGCCTGGGTTTCTGATGGCTGACTTCAAAAGGCTCTAACCGTCTATCTCTGGACATCTTGTAGTGTAATAAAAACAAACACCTGTCTGTCCTGTTACTTGAAGCCAGACACATTCTGAGCTGAAACAGAAGTGTGCCCTTTTTCTTTCTTACGTACGATTAGTAAATGTTCACTGTAGGGGGGGGGGGGAAACAAACAAACAACTTATAGCTATGTAAAAAAAGAGCACCTGGACAAAACTGACTGCAGTTGAGGCAGAAGTCTGTCCTCACCACGTTTGGCCTTTTAGCCATTATTCATGGCAGAAGATTTGTGGGTCCAAGCTTAGAGGTCAAGTGGGATGGTTAAAATAGAGGACCCTGGAGCCAGACTAATGGGGTTCAATTCCTGACTCTGCCACACACACTTGGGTACATGGCTTAACCCCTTTAGTTTCTATCTCCTCCTCTAAAACGGGGATCCCAGTAGTGCTTACCTCATAGTGTTCAGTGGAATAATTATATAAGATGGTGTGTGTAAAATGCTTGGCCTGTAGTAAGGATGCAATAAATATTTGCTCTTATTATTAGCAGTTGATGTGTATCCGATAATGAGATAAATGCTGTAGGACAGTCCCTTGAACAGAGATTTCTCTTGGGAGATGCTGCACACCATAGCCCCTTCTTGAAGATTCATAATGTCCATTAAAGGCTCTGAGAACTCCTGGAGTAGACTTGTTTCTCTCTCTATCTTTTTAGATACGTAACACATTAAAAGCTTGAAGAAACAGTGTTGGTAAGATGCTCTAGATCCATGCTACTCAAAGTAGCATTGACATCACTTGGGAGCTTGTTAGAAATGAAGTCTCAGGCCTTAGCCAAGACCTGCAGAATCAGAATCTGCATTCCCACAAGATCTCCAGGGGATTCATGTGCATATTACAGAGTGAGCCGCCCTAGATTAGAAAACATGTTTGTGAGGGACACATGAGGCATATGAGCCAGAGTCTCAATCCTCAAGAGGGCTCCAAGAGAGGGCAGACAGCAGAATCAAGAAGAACTACAGTCCTGCAGCCTGTGGAATGAAAACCACATTCACAGAAAGAGAGACAAGATGAAAAGGCAGAGGGCTACATACCAGATGAAGGAGCAAGATAAAACCCCAGAAAAACATCTAAATGAAGTGGAGACAGGCAACCTTCCAGAAGAAGAATTCAGAATAATGACAGTGAAGATGATCCAGGACCTCGGAAAAAGAATGGAGGCAAAGATCGAGAAGACTCAAGGAATGTTTAACAAAGACCTAGAAGAATTAAAGAACAAACAAACAGAGATGAACAATAAAATAACTGAAGTGAAAACTACACTAGAAGGAATCAATAGCAGAATAACTGAGGCAGAAAAACGGATAAGTGACCTGGAAGACAGAATGGTGGAATTCACTGCTGCGGAACAGAATAAAGAAAAAAGAATGAAACGAAATGAAGACAGCCTAAGAGACCTCTGGGACAACATTAAACGCAACAACATTCGCATTAAAGGGGTCCCAGAAGGAGAAGAGAGAGAGAAAGGACCCGAGAAAATATTAGAAGAGATTATAGTCAAAACCTTCACAAACATGGGAAAGGAAGTAACCACCAAAGTCCAGGAAGTGAAGCAAGACCCATACATAAACCCAAGAAGAAACACGCCAAGACACATAGTAATCAAATTGGCAAAAATTAAAGACAAAGAAAAATTATTGAAAGCAGCAAGGGAAAAATGACAAATAACACACAAGGGAACTCCCATAAGGGTAACAGCTGATTTCTCAGCAGAAACTCTACACGCCAGAAGGGAGTGGCATGATATACTTAAAGTGATGAAAGGGAAGAACTACAACCAAGAATACTCTACCCAGCAAGGATCTCATTCAGATTCGATGGGGAAATCAAAAGCTTTACAGACAAGCAAAAGCTCAGAGAAGTCAGCACCACCAGACCAGCTCCTCAACAAAGGCTAAAGGAACTTCTCTAAGTGGGAAACACAAGAGAAGAAAAGGACCTACAAAAACAAACCCAAAACAATTAAGGAAATGGTCATAGGAACATACATATCGATAATTACCTTAAACGTGAATGGATTAAATGCTCCAACCAAAAGACACAGGCTTGCTGAATGGATACAAAAACAAGACCCATATATATGCTGTCCATAAGAGACCCACTTCAGACCTAGGGACACACAGAGACTGAAAGTGAGGGGATGGAAAAAGATGTTCCATGCAAATGGAAATCAAAAGAAAGCTGGAGCAGCAATACTCCTATCAGATAAAATAGACTTTGAAATAAAGAATGTTACAAGAGACAAGGGAGGACACTACATAATGATCAAGGGATCAATCCAAGAAGAAGATATAACAATTATAAATATATACGCTCCCAACATAGGAACACCTCAATACATACGGCAACTGCTAACAGCTATAAAAGAGGAAATCGACAGTAACACAATAATAGTGGGGGACTTTAACACCTCACTTACACCAATGGACAGATCATGCAAACAGAAAATTACTAAGGAAACACAAGCTTTAAATGACACAATAGACCAGATATATTTAATTGGTATTTATAGGACATTCCATCCAAAAACAGCAGATGACACTTTCTTCTCAAGGGCGCACGGAACATTCTCCAGGATAGATCACATCTTCGGTCGCAGATCAAGCCTCAGTAAATTTAAGAAAATTGAAATCATATCAAGCACCTTTTCACACCACAACGCTGTGAGATTATAAATCAATTACAGGGAAAAAGACATAAAAAACACAAATACATGGAAGCTAAACAATACGTTACTAAATAACCAAGAGATCACTGAAGAAATCAAATAGGAAATCAGAAAATACCTAGAGACAAATGACAATAAAAACACAGTGATCCAAAACCTGCGGGATGCAGCAAAAGCAGTTCTAAGAGGGAAGTTTATAGCAATACAAGCCTACCTCAAGAAACAAGAAAAATCTCAAATAAAGAATCTAACCTTACACCTAAAGGAGCTAGAGCAAGAAGAATAAACAAAACCCAAAATTAGCAGAAGGAAAGAAATCATAAAGATCAGAGCAGAAATAAATAAAATGGAAACAAAGAAAACAATAGCAAAGATCAATAAATCTAAAAGCTGGTTCTTTGAGAAGATAAACAAAATTGATAAACCATTAGCCAGACTCATCATGAAAAAGAGGGAGAGGACTCAGATCAATAAAATTAGAAATGAAAAAGGAGAAGTTATGACAGACACCGCAGTAATACAAAAGCATCCTAACACTACTACAAGCAACTCTATGCCAATAAAATGGACAAACTGGAAGAAATGGACAAATTCTTAGAAAGGTATAACCTTCCAAGACTGAACCAGGAAGAAATAGAAAATACGAACAGACCAATCATACGTAATGAAATTGAAACTGTGATTAAAAATTTTCCAACAAACAAAAGTCCAGGAACAGATGGCTTCACAGGTCAATTCTGTCAAACATTTAGAGAAGAGCTAACACCCATCCTTCTCAGACTCTTCCAAAAAATTGTAGAGAAAGGAATACTCCCAAACTCATTCTGTGAGCCCACCATCGCCCTGATACGAAAACCAGACAAAGATACTGCAAAAAAAGAAAATTACAGACCAATATCACTGATGAATATAGATGCAAAAATCCTCAACAAAATACTTGCAAACGGAATCTAATAGCACATTAAAAGGATCATACACCATGATCAAGTGGGATTTATCCCACGGATGCAAGGATTCTTCAGTATATGCAAATCAACCAATGTGATACACCACATTAACAAACTGAAGAATAAAAACCATATGATCATCTCAATAGATGCAGAAAAGCTTTTGACAAAACTCAACACCCAGTTATGGTAAAAACTCTCCAGAAAGTGGGCATAGAGGGAACCTACCTCAACATAATAAAGGCCGTATACGACAAGCCCACAGCAAACATCATTCTCAATGGTGAAAAACTGAAAGCATTTCCTCTAAGATCAGGAACAAGACAAGGATGTCCACTCTCACCACTGTTATTCAACATAGTTTTGGAAGTCCTAGCCACAGCAATCAGAGGAGAAAAAGGAACAAAATGAATACAAATTGCAAAAGAAGAAATAAAACTGTCACTGTTTGCAGATGACATGATACTATACATAGAGAATCCTAAAGATGCCACCAGAAAACTACTAGAGCTAATCAATGAATTTGGTAAAGTTGCAGGATACAAAATTAATGCACAGAAATCTCTTGCATTCCTATATACTAACAATGAAACATCTGAAAGAGAAATTAAGGAAACACTCCCATTTACCATTGCAACAAAAAGAATAAAATACCTAGGAGTAAACCTACCTAGGGAGACGAAAGACCTGTATGCAGAAAACTCTAAGACACTGATGAAAGAAATTAAAGATGATACCAACAGATGGAGAGATATACCACGTTCTTGGATTGGAAGAATCAATATTGTGAAATTGACTATACTACCCAAAGCAATCTACAGATTCAATGCAATCCCTATCAAATTGCCAATGACATTTTTTACGGAACTAGAACAAAAAAATCTTAAAATTTGTATGGAGACACAAAAGACCCCGAATAGCCAAAGCAGTTTTGAGGGAGAAAAACAGAGCTGGAGGAGTCAGACTCCCTGACTTCAGACTATACTACTCAGCTACAGTAATCAAGACAATATGGTACTGGCCCAAACACAGAAATATGGATCAATGGAACAGGATAGAAAGCCCAGAGATAAACCCACGCACCTATGGTCAACTAATCTATGCCAAAGGAGGCAAGGATATACAATGGAGAAAAGACAGTCTCTTCAATAAGTGGTGCTGGGAAAACTGGACAGCTGCATGTAAAAGAATGAAATTAGAACACTCCCTAACACCATATACAAAAATAAACTCAAAATGGATTCGAGACCTAAATGTAAGACCGGACACTATAAAACTCTTAGAGGAAAACATAGGAAGAACACTCTTTGACATAAATCACAGCAAGATCTTTTATGATCCACCTCCTAGAGTAATGGAAATAAAAACAAAAATAAACAAATGCGACCTACTGGAACTTAAAAGCTTTTGCACAGCAAAGGAAACTACAAACAAGACGAAAAGACAACCCTCAGAATGGGAAAAAAGTATTTTCACAGCAAAGGAAACCATAAACAAGACGAAAAGACAACCCTCAGAATGGGAGAACATATTTGCAAGTGAATCAACGGACAAAGGATTAATCTCCAAAGCATGTAAACAGCTCATGCAGCTCAATATTAAAGAAACAAACAACCCAATCCAAAAATGGGCAGAAGACCTAAATAGACATTTGTCCCAAGAAGACACACAGATGGCCAAGAGGCACATGAAAAGCTGCTCAACATCACTGATTATTAGAGAAATGCAAGTCAAAGCCACAGTGAGGTATCACCTCACACCAGTTAGAATGGGCATCATCAGAAAATCTACAAACAACAAATGCTGGAGAGGGTGTGGAGAAAAGGGAACCCTCTTGCACTGTTGGTGGGAATGTAAATTGATACAACCACTATGGAGAACAGGAGGGATGTTCCTTAAAAAACTAAAAATAGAAATACCATATGATCCAGCAATCCCACTACTGGCCATATACCTAGAGAAAACCATAATTCAAAAAGACACATGCACCCCAATGTTCATTGCAGCACTGTTTACAATAGCCAGGTCATGGAAGCAACGTAAACGCCCATCGACAGACGAATGGATAAAGAAGATGTGGTACATATATACAATGGAATATTACTCAGCCATAAAAAGGGACGGAATTGGGTCATTTGTAGAGATGTGGATGAATCTAGAGAATGTCATACAGAGTGAAGTAGGTCAGAAAGAGAAAAACAAATATTGAATATTAACGCATATATGTGGAATCTAGAAAAATGGTACAGATGCACCCATTTGCAGGGCAGAAACTGAGACACAGATGCAGAGAACAAACATATGGACAGCAAGGGGGGAAAGCAGTGGGGTGGATGGTGGTGGTGCTGTGATGAACTGGAAGATTGGGATTGATATATATATATACTAATATGTATAAAATGGATAACTAATAAGAACGTGCTGTATAAAAAATAAAAATCAAAAAAAGGAAAACAAACTCATAGATACAGAGAAAAAAATGAGTGATTGCCAGAGGGGAGGGCATGGGGAGTGGGAGAAATAGGTAAAGGGGAATGAGGGGTAAAAACCTACAGTTATAAAATAAATAAGCCATGGGGTTTTAATTTTTAAAAAAAGAGGGCTCCCAGATCTCACATACCAGAAACCAGTGAGTTGTAAAGTGGAAAAAGGAGGCTAGACTGTTTGCTGCAGACTGTGAATGTCATAGGGATATACAGATGGGAAAAAGAGTATGTAGGTTGCAAAAGTCTAGGAGGGCTTCCTGGAGGAGGTGAACCTAGAGCTGTAAATCAGAGGACAGGGATGCTGAGAAGGGGTAGAGAGTGCACTGTTAATTTGAAGAGGAATACAAGGAAAGATACTTCTGGTCCAGTGTAGACTCACAGAATTGGAGAGGTTCACCCTGACCTCAGGTCCCTTGAGGGGAAGCCTCTGCTCTGCCCTCTCAACAAGTCAGCTAACTTAGGACCTTCCTAAATTGGCCCTTTTGGCCGTAGGGGCCCTTAAATACATGTCCTGGAGCTGTAAACCTCAGAGCTCCAAAGCCTCCACTTTGCTAAGCACACAAAAGCCCTTTGGTGCCAAGACAGCCCTGCCCCTGGGCTGACCCTCTTTCTCCAGGTCCCTGCTGTCACAGGCACCAGTGTGTGGTTTTCATCATAACAACATTTAGCCTTTATTGAGCATCTGCTATGTGCAGATTTACATTTACATTTTACATTTACATTTACATTTTATCTCTGATCTGCACAATGGCCTTGGAGGTTTTATTTATTCATGAGTATAGCTCAGCCTTAAAGTTTCCCAGCCCCTCTGACCAATGCTGAGGAAATTGGGACAAAGTCCCTTCCTTTGGGGCATCCCCGTCTACTTCTTTTAGCAACACTTGAGTTCTCCTTTTTCAGAGCTCTCCAGGGCACTGTCCCCTTTTAACTGTCAGGTTCGTTCAGCAGTGATTAAACTTGGGACTGATTTGTTTTGGTGCTTATTATCTGTGACCTCATTGCTACTCCATTCTGGGTAAAAGAATAGTGAGTTTTTAGAAGCCTCCTAAAGATCATTAATTTGCATCAGTTTAGTAGGAACTGGGTACTTAAAACCCCTTTAAAGGATTATTTGCAAGAGCTGTTTTCATTAGCTTGCTGGGTTTAGGTTTCTGTTAAATAATGCCCTGGGTAGTGAGTTGGAGAAAGACTTTATTGTCTGTGGGAAAGGCGTTAATCAAGGGTACTGGTGCAGACAGAGTTGGATTAAGAAGCAGGTAATCAGAGAAGCGGTCCAGTTTCAAGAAGGGCTAAAACATCACTGGAAATAGCATAAGATGGAAAAAATTGTGTTGGTCAGAACATCTCTCAGAAAGATTCCAGTGGTTAGAAGGAACACTTGGCTGAGTTGCTTTGATGGGGATGGGAGGCTTGCTGCCATGACAGTGGAAACTCACCCAATTGCCTTCTAGGTGAGTGAGGTCTCATTACCTGAGGGACTCTGCCCCGTGGGCTAAACAAGCTGCAGGCTGAAGCTGAGTTCCCTGGTTGATAGAGGAAAGGCTCCAATGATGTAGGTAGGGCTTTTTATAAACCTGTTAGGTTTGTTCATTCACTCACTTATTTGTTGCATTAATCAATCATTCAATCTTATATCCAGTAAATATTTATCCAGCTCCTACTTTGTGCCATGTACCTTTCTAGATGCTGGGGATGAAACAATGACCATAACAGACAAGATTCCTGTCCCTCAGGAACACCCTAGTCGGGGTGTGGGAAGATGATAAACAAATAAATGAACAGGGCAATTTCAGGTTGCACTAAGGGGTAGGCTGGCCAGTGGCCTTTGAGCTATAGCTGTTTATGGACTAGCTGTCCAAACAGAGATGAAGATGAGTCTCTGGGCCAATCAGGTCCTCTCTCTTGGGAATTTGAACTATAGACACAGGCAAGGTTGGTCTGTTAGCAGCTGCAGGAAAAAAACATTCCAACCCTCCCCTGTCTAGTCTGCCATAGTCCATTAAAATAACAACTTCTCCCATTCTAGAAGTACCAGGGAGGGTGTCAGTCCATCCCTCCTCCTCCTTTTCTCACTCTACCAGCGGGGTGAATAGATGATCTGTTGGTGAAGCTGGGAACAGGTCTGAGTGTGGCCAGCTCGGTCTCTCCGTCAAGCTCTGGTTTCAGAGTTGTTCAGAACTCTGTTCTCAGCTCCTGCCCCTCTGCAGTGAGATGACCTGTACTCTCTCCTCCGTCAGGTCTCTTCTTGGTCAGCAGGTGTGGGCCAGCCTGGCTGGAGAGCAGACTCTTTGCTGAGGGGAGAATCAAGGTCTAGACTGGGGGGGAAGGAGCGGAATTCTTGCCTCTTGTCACAAGTCTACAGTGTGCTTCGAAGTGCAGCTTTACCACCCCCAAAGTTGATGTCTTCATCCCAGTTTGACTCCTATGACTATTTCTCAACTGGATCATAACCCACAGGGGAAAGAGATGTTACTGGAAACTCAGAGACCTCAGTGGAACCAGAAAGTTGTACCAAGAGAGGCAATACAGAGGGAGCAGGTGAGCTGTATGAGCGATAGATCTCTAGAGGGAAGACACAAACACACCCTGCAGCTCTTGGAGGATGACAAGATAACCCATTCACTAGGGCTGTTCTCGGAATCTGAGACACCTTCCTATTCCCCACTTATGCTCCTGCCTTGGTCCAGTCTGCCTGGCTGGTGGTTCTGCAGTTCCTTAGAGATGCCCGTCTCTGTTCCTGCAGGCACATCCTTGAAACAGGCTGCCTTGCTTGCGTTTGCTTGAGTGAGTTCTTGGCAACTGCAAGAACCTAACTAATGCGGAATGAAAAGGCTTAATATACAGCCTTCCTCCATCCTGAGAGATTCAATATGCTTTAACCAGCAAACACTTTTTTGAAGCCATAGCATATGCCAGGTCCTAAGCTAGATCTTGAGAATAATAAGACCTAATATTTATAGTGTTTTCTATTTTTCAGGCACTTTCCCAGGCGCAACTTAGCTCATCTCATCCTCGTAATAAAATTCCATAAGTAAAAGTATTTTCATTTATAGAAGGGAAGGTGGAGGCACAGAGAGTTTAAGTAACATGCTCCAGATCTCACGGCTAGCGGGGACTACGTGTCAATCTGGATTCCCCCAGAAGCAGCCCCTGAGATAAGAACTTGAGTGCAGGTTGAGGAGCGAAGGTGACGGAGTGGAGGAGTGAGACAAGAAAGGGAAGGCAGCTACTCAAAGGTGCCTCATCAACTATAATTGTTAATTTTAAGTGTCAGCTTGGCTGGGCTAAGGGAGGCCCAGAGAGCTGGCAAAGCATTATTTCTGGGTGAGTCTGTGAGGGTGTTTCTGGAAGAGATTAGCATTGGAGTCTATAGACTGAGTAAAGATGTGCCCATCATGTGGGTGGGCATCATCCCATGTGTTGAGAGCCTGAATAGGACAGAAAGGTGGAGGAAGGGCGAATTTGCTCTCTCTCTGTTTGAACTGGGGTGTTGACTTCCCCTGCCCTTGGACATTGATGCTTCTGCTTCTTGGATCTTTGAACGTGGACTGGATCACACCACCGGCTCTCTTGGGTCTCCAGCTTGTAGAGGGCAGATCATAATCACACGAGCCCATTCCTATAATAAATATCCTCATGTAGATATACGTATAGATTGATATAGATCTATAGTCTATTGATAGACTATCTATATATATAATATCGAAAAATCTACATCTGTATCTATCTGTCCTGCTGGTTCTGTTTCTCTGGAGAACCCTGACTAATACATCAAGACAGCTACCACTCCACTGTGTGATAAGATTCTGCACTTCCTCACGTAGCTCACTGTGGGGGGAGCAGGTAGGAACCCGACTTCCTTCCCACCAAATGCCCAGTTCAGACTTTGCCGGAGTGGGAGGGAGCATTGGGCAGGGAGAGCTGGATTCCGCTGGGGTAGGTAGTGGCTCCGGGAGGCTTCTCGGAGAAGACCATGGAGGTGAGCCCTGAAGGATGACCAGGACGTGCTGGGAAGTGGGAAAGGTATAGAGAAAAATATCCCAGCCGAGGCAGAGACGTAAGGAAGAGCACGGTAGTGTTTGGGGAGCAGAGTGTGGCTGGCGAGGTTGAAATGCAGGTTTGCACTGGAGCGCACAGAATCACAGCAGCAGCAGTGCTGCGTATCTTAACTGAGGACTTACTCTCTGCCAGGGTTGCCAACAGATAATCTGCCTTCTTCCCTCCTGGCGATCTCCAGCGGCAGGCCATCCTCTAATTCCCATTTTGCAGATGCAGGTGAGGCTCAGCGGGACACTGATGTCTGAGGTCGTGCAACTAACAAGTGGCACGGCCACAATTTGACCCCTATGCTGACCTCTGAGCTGACTTTCTTTCTCTTAACCCTGTGATGCTCTCTCGAAGGGCCTTGTAGTTCATGAAGGAGATCTGAGCGTAACTTTCTCAAGCAGGGCACCGATCCAAGAGACTTTTCAGAGATGGGGCCAACAAGACAAGGTGACCAAGTGAATGTCTTGAGGATGGGTAACCCCAAGGTTGATAGGCATTTTCAGCACAGAGAGAGGAAAAGGATATGGGATTTAGAATTAGACCCACCTATAACATGTATGATATATATATATATATATATATATATATATATTATATATATATTTTAAATGCTGTCTTAACCCAGTTTTGAGGCCTTGTCTAGAGGCTTGTTAGTTCCTCTTCTTGAGCAGCTGATTTTGGGGCTCTCACACTCTGGGGTCACAGTGCACCTGCCCTAATCATGCCAGAGCAAGTACCAGCCAGTCCGCAGGGAGCCCCAGAGACCCAGATAGCCCCGTTGTGCTTGCCGTACATAGGGTGCCCCTGCAGCAGCTCCAACTCGATGTTACCGTGCCCCCAGTGCAAACCCCTGGGAGGCCCTGTGTGGTGGCCTTCTCTCATTTGGAGCTGTCAGTGACAAAGACTTCTGCCCTTCCTCTATTTGAGTGTCAGTGTGTTGCGTCCTGCCATTAAAAGAATGTTTAAATCGTATACAGTATCCCCTGGGCTTGGATTCCTGGTTCTGCCACTTAATCACCGAGTGACCCTGGGAAAGTCGCTTCACCAGTCTGAGTCTGTGTTGTCCTCCATGCAGCAGGATGACTAATGCATGCCCTGAGTGGACCAAGGAGAGGAATAGACGAAATAACACAGAGTCTCTGGCATGCCTTAACTCTTTTGGTTTTCACAAAGGGGCATTTTAGGCCTTAGAAAGCAGGGCTGGGGAGTGTTTTGGGCTGGGAGTTTGGTGGGAGTAGGGAGACTTCCCAGTGACCTGGAAATCCTAGAATGAAAATATCATCTGTTTCATCCACTGGGTCAACTCCTGCTTTGTAAATCCCAGTAAATGAGATTCTCCGAGTGGGTGGGAGGAGTCTTGGGAGGCTCAGGGGAGACCCTTAGATAAATCAACAATTTGTGCTCCGCGTGTATGTTGCTTTTTTGGCACCTGTGCACCTATTTCCTATCAGCCTGCAGATTCCAGAGCACAGGAAGCATGCCCGTTCAACTTCAGAGATGTTTATGCTACAGGGCAGGAAGCCCAACACGTCCAAACGGCTCGAGGGGGTAGAAAGACGGCAAATAACAGCATGGAGCCCTCCACACCCATCCCGTCTCACTGTCTCCTTCCCGCACACAAACTGTAGAGGGAGAGCCCTGAGACCATCAAGAGGAAAAACAGCCTGTTTTCCATGCACGGGGTGGGGCGGGGGGAGGGGGGGGACGGTGATGCGTCCGGATTCAGCTAGTTTGCAAACTGTCTGAGATCTTATATCTAAATTATGTTCCTCAAAATGTAATAAATGAGGTTTAATAGAATGCACTCAGGCGGCACTGATGAAATCTGTCGTGGAAAACATTACGGTTTCATTGTTTTTATACAGCCTTCTTGGGACCGGCTTCTTATTTCCGCGCCTCCCCCTTTCCCTCCCATTTGCAGGTTTTTAAGTTTTGAGCTTAGCCGTGGAGTCCGGCGAAGCCCCCTGGAGAGTGATTCCCTCTCTCCCTCCTCCATTACTTGCGGCAGGGAGGGGCTGGATGCTTTGATCTAACCCTTGCTGGGAGTAAACAAAGTTGTAAACAGTTGTTTTAATACTTTTATTAAAAAACTTATTTATTTATTTATTTTTGGCTGCGTTGGGTCTTCGTTGCTGCGCGCGGGCTTTATCTAGTCGCGGCGAGCGGGGGCTATTCTTCGTTGTGTTGCGCAGTCTTCTCATTGCGGTGGCTTCTTTTGTTGCGGAGCACAGGCTCTAGGTACACAGGCTTCAGTAATTGTGGCACGCGGGCTCAGTAGTTGTGGCGCACGGGCTAAGTTGCTCCGCGGCATGTGGGATCTTCCCAGACCAGGGCTCGAACACGTGCCCCCTGCATTGGCAGGCGGATTCTTAACCATGGCGCCACCAGGGAAGTCCCTTTTTTTTTTTTTTTTTTTAACTCGTAAACTGTTGTTTTAAAAAATAGTTGGTTTCAGACGAAAAATTTCTGTATTCAGTTTGTCATCTGTACCTAGAAAGCCACAGTAGTCCTTCTTCCCCAGGGAATGATGTCGGATATTTCACTGATGCACAACCAGCCGCCAAGGTTCTGGAAGTCCTGTGCTAGAAGGGAGAGGGGAGATGATCTCAGCTGCAGAGAAGTGCCTGCTCTCTGCTGGGCTCCATGCTCACAGCTTTACCTGACGTTTAATCTTCAGGACAACCCTATGAGGTAGGTCCCCTAATTGTCCAAGTTATTGAGAAAGAAACTGGGGCTCAGAGAGGTTTAGTTACTTCCTCAAGACACACAGCACCAAGTGGTGGAGGCAGGATTTGAGCTGATGTCACTCTGAATTATTCAGAGCCCATAGGCTTGGCTCCTTTACAACACTGCCTCCTGCTGTCTTATTTTACAGATAGGGAAACTGAGGTTCAGGAAAGTAGAGCATGGGTCATGGTTAACAGCCCAGGTTCTAGAGGTCAAATTCATGCTGTTTCACCTTGAGCAAATTACTTACCCCGTCTGAGCCTCAAATTTTGCATTAATGAAATGAGTTATTGTGACAAATTGGGCAGAATATAGTGGGCCTGGTACATGCCTGTCACAAAGTAAGTGCTCAATAAATATTAATTTTAAAAAGCATTAAAGAACTGGCTCAAGGGTTAGTTAGAATTGCGAGTGGCTGCAAGTAACTGAGACCTGACACATCTGTCAGGGGTTTTATTTGGCCTGTGAAATAAGAGGCTTGCTGTCAGCTGCTCAAGATTTCATCCACAAGAACTTCCTCAGGGACACAGGCTCCCTCTGTCTTCCTGCTCTACTACTCTCCATTCTCATAGTGTGGCTTTCTTCCTCATGGTTACACGATGGCTGCTGCTGCACCTTCAAGCATCTTTTTCATGACCTTGGCAACAGGAAGGAACATGGCAAACCCTTTCTCTCTCTTTTTTTTTAAACATCTTTATTGGAGTATAATTGCTTTACAACGTTGTGTTAGTTTCTGCTGTATAACAAAGTGAATCAGCTATATGTATACATATATCCCCATATCCCCTCCTTCTTTTGTCTCCCTCCCACCCTCCCTGTCCCACTCCTCTAGGTGGTCACAAAGCACGAAGCTGATCTCCCCGTGCGATGCGGCTGCTTCCCACTAGCTATCTGTTTTGCGTTTGGTAGTGTATATATGTCAGTGCTACTCTCTCACTTCATCCCAGCTTACCCTTCCCCCTCCCCATGTCCTCAAGTCCATTCTCTACGTCTGCGTCTTTATTCCTGTCCTGCACCTAGGTTCATCAGAACCATTTTTTTTTAGATTCCATATATATGTTTTAGCATATGGTACTTGTTTTTCTCTTTCTGACTTACTTCACTCTGTATGACAGTCTCTAGGTCCATCCACCTCGCTACAAATAACTCAATTTAGTTTCTTTTTATCGCTGAGTAACATTCCACTGTATATATGTGCCATATCTTCTTTATCCATTCATCTGTTGATGGACACTTAGTTTGCTTCCATGTTCTGGCTATTGTAAATAGCGCTGCAGTGAACATTGTGGTACATGGCTCTTTTTGAATTATGGGTTTCTCAGGGTATATGCCCAGTAGTGGGATTGCTGGGTCATATGGTAGTTCTATTTTTAGATTTTTTTTTTTTTTAAATGAAAGCTTATTTATTTATTTATGGCTGTGTTGGGTCTTTGTTTCTGTGCTAGGGCTTTCTCTAGTTGTGGCAAGTGGGGGCCACTCTTCATCGCGGTGCGCGGGGCTCTCACTGTCATGGCCTCTCGTGTTTCAGAGCACAAGCTCCAGACGCGCAGGCTCAGTAGTTGTGGCTCACGGGCCTAGTTGCTCTGCGGCATTTGGGATCTTCCCATACCAGGGGTCAAACCCATGTCCCCTGCATTGGCAGGCAGATTCTCAACCACTGCGCCACCAGGGAAGCCCTATTTTTAGATTTTTAAGGAAAAACTGTTCAGTATGGAGAACAGTGCACGAGGGTTCCCACCAACAGTGCACGAGGGTTCCCTTTTCTCCACACCCTCTCCAGCATTTATTGTTTGTAGATTTTTTGATGATGGCCATTCTGACTGGTGTGAGGTGATACCTCATTGTAGTTTTGATTTGCAGTTCTCTAATGATTAGTGATGTTGAGCATCCTTTCATGTGTTTGTTGGCAATCTGTATATCTTCTTTGGAGAAATGTCTCTTTAGGTCTTCTGCCCATTTTTGGGTTCAGTTGTTTGTGTTTTTGATACTGAGCTGCATGAGCTGCTTGTATATATTGGAGATTAATCTTTTTCTCAGTTGCTTCATTTGCAAATATTTTCTCCCATTCTGAGGGTTGTCTTTTCATCTTGTTTATGGTCTCCTTTGCTGTGCAAAAGCTTTTAAGTTTCATTAGGTCCCATTTGTTTATTTTTGTTTTTATTTCCATTTCTCTAGGAGGTGGGTCGAAAATGATCTTGCTGTGATTTATGTCATAGAGTGTCCTGCCTATGTTTTCCTCTAAGGGTTTTATAGTGTCTGGCCTCACATTTAGGTCTTTAATCCATTTTGAGTTTATTTTTGTGTATGGTGTTAGGGAGTGTTCTAATTTCATTCTTTTACATGTAGCTGTCCAGTTTTCCCAGCACCACTTATTGAAGAGGCTGTCTTTTCTCCATTGTATATTCTTGCCTCCTTTATCAAAGATAAGGTCACCATATGTGCATGGGTTTATCTCTTGGCTTTCTATCCTGTTCCATTGATATATCCTTCTGTTTTTTTGCCAGTACCATACTGTCTTGATTACTGCAGCTTTGTAGTATAGTCTGAAGTCAGGGAGCCTGCTTTCTCCAGCTCCGTTTTTCTTTCTCAAGATTGCTTTGGCTATTCAGGGTCTTTTGTGTTTCCATACAAATGGTGAAATTTTTTGTTTTAGTTCTGTGAAAAATGCCGGTGGTAGTTTGATAGGGATTGCATTGAATCTGTAGATTGCTTTGGGTAGTATAGTTATTTTCACAATGTTGAGTCTTCCAATCCAAGAACATGGTATATCTCTGCATCTATTTGTATCATCTTTAGTTTCTTTCATCAGTGTCTTATAGTTTTCTGCATATAAGTCTTTTGTCTCCTTAGGTAGGTTTATTCCGAGGTATTCTATTCTTTTTGTTGCAGTGGTAAATGGGAGCTTTCCCTTAATTTCTTTTTCAGGTTTTTCATCATTAGTGTAAAGGAATGCAAGAGATTTCTGTGCATTAATTTTGTATCCTGCTACTTTACCAGATTCATTGATTAGCTCTAGTAGTTTTCTGGTAGCATCTTTAGGATTCTCTATGTATAGTATCATGTCATCTGCAAACAGTGACAGTTTTACTTCTTCTTATCCGATCTGGATTCCTTTTATTTCTTTTTCTTCTCTGACTGCTGTGGCTAAAACTTCCAAAACTATGTTGAATAATAGTGGTGAGAGTGGGCAGCCTTGTGTTGTTCCTGATCTTAGTGGAAATGCTTTCAGTTTTTCACCATTGAGAACGATGTTGGTTGTGGTTTTGTCATATATGGCCTTTATTTACATTGAGGTAAGTTCTCTCTATGCCTACTTCTGGAGAGTTTTTATCATAAATTGGTGTTGAATTTTGTCAAAAGCTTTTTCTGCATCTATTGAGATGATCATATGCTTTTTCTCCTTCAGTTTGTTAATATGGTTTATCACATTAATTGATTTGCATATATTGAAGAATCCTTGCATTCCTGGGATAAACCCCACTTGATCATGGTGTGTGATCCTTTTAATGTGCTGCTGGATTCTGTTTGCTAGGATTTTGTTGAGGATTTTTGCATCTATGTTCACCAGAGATACTGACCTGTAGCTTTCGTTTTTTGTAATGGCTTTGTCTGGTTTTGGTATCAGGGTGATGGTGTCCTCATAGAATGAGTTTGGGAGTGTTCCTCCCTCTGCTGTATTTTGGAAGACTTTGAGAAGGATAGGTGTTAGCTCTTCTCTAAATGTTTGATAGAATTTGCCTGTGAAGCCATCTGGTCCTGGGCTTTTGTTTGTTGGAAGATTTTTAATCACAGTTTCAATTTCAGTGCTTGTGATTGGTCTATTTATATTTTCTATTTCTTCCTGGTTCAGTCTCAGAAGGTTGTGCTTTTCTAAGAATTTGTCCATTTCTTCCAGGTTGTCCATTTTATTGGCATAGAGTTGCTTGTAGTAATCTCTCATGATCCTTTGTATTTCTGCAGTGTCAGTTGTGCCGTCTCCTTTTTCATTTCTAATTCTGTTGATTTGAGTCCTCTCCCTCTTTTTCTTGATGAGTCTGGATAATGGTTTATCAATTTTTTTTACCTTCTCAAAGAACCAGCTTTTAGTTTTAGTGATCTTTGCTATTGTTTCCTTCATTTATTTCTGATCTGATCTTTATGATTTCTTTGCTTCTGCTAACTTTGGAGTGTTTTGTTCTTCTTTCTCTAATTGATTTAGGTGTAAGGTTAGGTTGTTTATTTGAGACTTTGCTTGTTTCTTGACGTAGGATTTTGTTGCTATAAACTTCCCTCTTAGAACTGCTTTTGCTGCATCCCATAGATTTTGGGTCGTTGTGTTTTCATTGTCATTTGTTTCTAGGTATTTTTTGACTTGCTCTTTGATTTCTTCAGTGATTTCTTGGTTATTTAGTAACGTATTGTTTAGCCTGCATGTGTTTGTATTTTTTACAGATTTTTTTTTGTAATTGATATCTAATCTCATAGCATTGTGGTTGGAAAAGATACTTGATACGATTTCAATTTTCTTAAATTTACCAAGGCTTGATTTGTGACCCAAGGTATGATCTATCCTGGAGAATGTTCCATGAGCACTTGAGAAGAAAGTGTATTCTGTTGTTTCTGGATGGAATGTCCTATAAATATAGATTAAACCCATCTTGTTTAATGTGTCATTTAAAGCTTGTGTTTCCTTTTTTATTTTCATTTTGGATGATCTGTCCATTGGTGAAAGTGGGGTGTTAAATTCCCCTACTATGATTGTGTTATTGTCGATTTCCCCTTTTATGGCTGCTAGTATTTGCCTTATGTACTGAAGTGCTCCTATGTTGGGTGCATAAATATTACAGCTGTTATCTCTTCTTCTTGGATTGATCCCTTGATCATTATGTAGTGTCCTTCTTTGTCTTTTGTAATAGTCTTTATTTCGTCTATTTTGTCTGATATGAGAATTGCTACTCCAGCTTTCTTTTGTGGAATATCTTTTTCCATCGCCTCACTTTCAGTCTGTATGTGTCCCTAGGTCTGAAGTCTCTTGTAGACAGCATATATATGGATCTTGTTTATGTATCCATTTAGCGAGCCTGTGTCTTTTGGATGGAGTATTTAATCTATTCACATTTAAGGTAATTATTGTTATGTGTGTTCCTATTGCCATTTTCTTAATTGTTTTGTGTTTGTTTATGTAGGTCCTTTTCTTCTCTTGTGTTTCCTACTTAGAGAAGTTCCTTTAGCACTTGTTGTAGAGCTGGTTTGGTGGTGCTGAATTCTCTTCGCTTTTGCTTGTCTGTAAAGGTTTTAATTTCTCTGTTGGATCTGAATGAGATCGTTGCTGGGTAGAGTAATCTTGGTTGTAGGTTTTTCCCTTTCATCACTTTAAATATGTTCTGCCACTTCCTTCTGGATTGCAGAGTTTCTGCTGAAAGATCAGGTGTTAACCTTAGGGGGATTCCCTTGTATGTTATTTGTTGCTTTTTCCTTGCTGCCTTTAATATTTATTCTTCACATTTAATTTTTGATAGTTTCATTAATTTGTGTCTTAGTGTGTTTCTCTTTGGCTTTATCCTGTATGGTGCTCTCAGCACTTCCTGGACTTGGCTGGCTATTTCCTTCCCCATGTTAGGGAAGCTTTCAACTATAATCTCTTCAAATATTTTCTCAGACCCTTTCTTTTTCTCTTCTTCTTTGGGACCCCTATAATTCAAATGTTGGTGCATTTAATGTTGTCCCAGAGGTCTCTTTGACTGTGCTCAATTCTTTTCATTCTTTTTTCTTTATTCTGCTCTGCAGTAGTTATTTCCACTATTTTATCTTCCAGGTCACTTATCCATTCTTCTGCCTCAGTTATTCTGTTATTTATTCCTTCTAGAGGATTTTTAATTTCATTTATTGTGTTGTTCATCACTGTTTGTTTGCTCTTTAGTTCTTCTAGGTCCTTCTTAAACATTTCTTGTATTTTCTCCATTCTATTTCTAAGATTTTGGATCCTCTTTACTATCATTATTCTGAATTCTTTTTCAGGTAGACTGCCTATTTCCCCTTCATTTGTCTGGTCTGGTGGGTTTTTACCTTGCTCCTTCATCTGCTCTGTGTTTCTCTGTCTTCTCATTTTGCTTAACTTACTGTGTTTGGGGTCTTCTCTTCGCAGACTGCAGGTTCATAGTTCCCGTTGTTTTTGGTGTCTGCCCCCAGTGGGTAAAGTTGGTTCAGTGGCTTGTGTAGGCTTCCTGTGGTGGGGACTGGTGCCTGTGTTCTGGTGGGTGGGCCTGAATCTTGTCTGTCTGGTGGGTAGGGCTGCGTCCGGTGGTGCATTTAGAGTGTCTGTGAATTTAGTATGATTTTAGGCAGCCTCTCTGCTAATGGGTGGGGTTGTGTTCCTGTCTTGCTAGTTGTTTGGCATGGGGCATCCGGCACTGGAGCTTGCTGGTCGTTGCGTGGTGGTGGGTCTTAGCGTTAAGACAGAGATCTCTGGGAGAGCTCTCGCGAATTGGTATTACGTGGGGCCAGGAGGTCTCTGGTGGTCCAGTGTCCTGAACTCGGCTCTCCCACCAGGCTAGAGCACCAAGACCCTGTCAGCCACTTGGCCAGGTACGTGGAGATTTTCTTGCCTTTTGGGAAGTCTGAGGCCTTCTGCCAGCGTTCAGTAGGTGTTCTGTAGGAGTTGTTCCACATGTAGCTGTATTTTTGATGTATTTATGGGGAGGAAGGTGATCTCCACATCTTACTCCTCTGCCATCTTGAAGGTCCCTCCTAACCTTTTCTCTTGAAGCTTTGTCTTTTCATTCTAGGAGGGGTGCTTTCCCTAGAGACTTGTATCTTTTCACAGACCATAACTGCCTCAAGCTGTAAGGGCCTCTTGAAGTGTGAGACGTTAGCTTTCTGGCCTCTGTTGAAGAGCAAGACAAGAGGAAGGGCTGTGGATGGCTGTGGGCGTGAATCCGTCTTGTTGGCCACATGGGCTAAATGTGTGTCTGAGGATGTGAACCCAGCTCTTACTAAGACTAGAGCCTCATGCTTTCCCACAGCTCCATCAGTCCTCTTGTTGTCTCTAGTGTGGCCCAACTGCACACGGGGAAACTGAGGCCCTGAGAAGAGAGGTGACAGACCCACCATCTCCAGGTCGAGTCAGCGCCAGAGCCAGGCTCCTGCTTTCCAGTCCAGCCTTTCCACTGTGCCCAGATATCTTGCCAATGAAGGTTTTCTGTTTACATAAATTGAAAGCCTCTGGTTTTAAGCCCCAGACCTTATCTTCAAAGAAATAGGCCAGAGGATGTGACAGAGGCTGGAGGACAAAGTCATCTCGGGCAGTGCTGGCCGCAGGCAAAATCACTAAATAACCCTTCTCTAGCTCCCTGTGTTTCATACCCAGAGCCCTTCAGTGCCTCCTTAATGCCTCAGATCAGCCCCCCTCCACCCCACCTCTAGGGCCCCAGGACCAGATTGTGCTACCCATTTCCATTCTGCGTCCTCATCCTGCGGCATTCTGCCTGCTGTTCTCCAAGGGGACACTCTTGTCACAAGGTATCCCCAGTCCTTTGCCCCTGTAGGCATCAATGACATGAATGAATCAATCAGTGAGCTTATTTGATAAGTGAACTTTGCAAATCCACGTGAGGGCCTCTCCCCTGAAGGAGCATTTTAATAGGGGCCTTCTGACCATTCCTCCATCCAAGGAGTGATTCCACTAGGGAAGGTTCTGATTCAGTAACAGGTGCCTGGGTAGGGAATATTCTGGGAAGATTCCAAGGGGTCTCAGACTCTCATGTCTCCTGGTTAACTGTCAAATTGTTGTCCCATTCTGGCAGGGAAGTTGGGACAGGATGTGTAGGGGCTGCCCCCTATACATTTTAGTTGTATATAAAATATACAAAATCTTTGGGAACCCATATGTGTCTGGGTTCCTGGCTGAGCCAAAGTGGAACCTGGGTAAATGGCCCAGCAATCCCATTTCCACTTCTTGGGCACACATCAAATTTCCCAGCCCCCTTTGCAATTAAGTTGGAACCACATGCCTGGGTTTAGGCTCTTGGCTAAAATGTGGGCATCTCTTTGAAAGTTCCTCTCCCCTCACTTCTGCAGTGGTGGTGAAGTATTCAAGGTTGCAGCAGCTTCTGATGAAAGGAGGCTGGATCCCTGAGTCATCACTTGAAAGAGAGCCACCAGGAAAGCCTGTCCATCTGCATCAGACTGTGAGGTCAGTGGGAAATAAACCTGATTGTCTTAGGCCACTGAGACATGGGGTTGGTTTGTTAGAGCAGGTGGCCACGCCTTCTTGTATCACACACAGGGTGATCTAGAGGGGAGACAGGATTTGCCAAAAATGTAAGCCACCTGCAGAATCATCATCTCCTTTTTAGCTCTCCCTGCCCACCATGTAAGTCTCTGTTATGGACTGAATGTCTGTGTCCCCTTCTCGTCCAAATTCATATGTTGAAGCCAGAACTCCCAGCGTGATGGTATTTGGAGGTGGGGCCCTTGGGACGTAATTGGGTTTAGATGAGGTCATGAGGGTGGAACCCCCATTCTCTCTCCACCATATGAAGATACAGTGAGATGGTGGCTGTCTGGAAGTCAGGAAGAGAGCCCTCACCAGGAACTGAATCTACTGATAGCTTGATCTTAGATTTCCCAGTCTCCAGAACTGTGAGCAATGAGTGTCTATTTTTGGAGCCACCAGCCTATGGTATTTGTTATAGCAGCCAGAGCTAAGACAGCCTCCTAAGGCTTGATACTCTAGCTTCCATGCCCCCTGCCTAGAGTGCCCCCCTTCTTCTTGACCTCTCCAAACTTATCCCAAACCTCAGCTCAAGTTCCAACTTGAGAAAACTTCTGGAGCAGAGTCTCCTGCCTTCCCCAGAGCTTGGGCGTTTCGTCACTACCCCCAGAATTTAGTGAGTTGAGTAAGTCGGTCCTTGACTACATTCGATTCTGCTTCTTCCTGCACCTGGTTCTACTGGCTGCATATGTTTTTCATCATATGTTAGTTTCATTTTTGTTCATTTTTTTTAAAATGTAACTTTCACACTTTATCTTGGGTGAGAATTCATCTGTCTCCCTCTCTCAGCTCTGAGCATCCCTGGGGCGGAGTCATCTAGGGGCCTCCCTCAGGGCCCACACACATATCACAGTGATTCCTTCTCTCTAAGGCTCTCGTTTTCAGTCAGCAGACCACCTCCCTCCCCTCATCTCCTGCAGTAATCACAACAGTGATAAAAACCAAGGAGTCGTAGCAGTGTGGTTTATTGAGCACTTATTATGTCCCAGGCATTGTATCAATTCTTTACATAAATCTTCTTGGATCCTTGCAACAAACTTAGAAAGATATCTTTACAGGTAAGGAAACTGAAGCCTAGAAAGCAATTTGCCCAAAGCCAAAGATAACAAAGTCAAAAATGAGGCAGAGCTAGAACTCGAACTCAGCTCTGTCCGAATCCCAAGTCCATGTTTCTAACCACTAACCCCCTTGGTGCCCAAATGGGGCCCTTAGCGCTACTTACCTTGAAGGCTATGGTTTCCCATCACTCATTCATTCAAACTTTGCGAGACGCTGTGTAAAGTGCTAGAGACTCAGAGGGAACTGAATGAGGTGAAATCCCTGCTTGTATTTGAGGCAGATTTCAGTTGTTTGTTCACTGACCAGCACCCACTTATATTTCACAGATCACTTCCTTTACGGGTAACCTCTCCCCATAGCAGGGCCGTAATTGGAGGCTCTGCTTTACTCTGGACAAGGGATGGGCCTGTGCCCTTATCAAGGGCAGTCCACTGTTCTGTCTGGAATTTGATTCTGAACAGAGGGACAAGGCATCCGAAAGGGTCAAGGTTCTCAGTGGCCTCATACCCAGTTTCTACTTCCCGGCTCCCTGGAGCGTCCTTAGTTAATTCTCAAGGCCCAGACTCCAACCTCACATTGATTTCTTGAGCTCTGACATCCTTCCAATAAACTCCCTTGCTGCTTAAGTTCACCAGGGGCTGGCTCTGTCACTCACAACCAATGAGCCCTGACCACACACAAATAAGCAGTGTGTAAACTGGGAGCACAGTCCGAGGGCACCCAATTCAGCATGAAGGGGTCAGAGAGGCATCTTGGGAGAGGTAACATATGAACTGAATCTTGGAGGATGAATAAGAATTAGTGAGATAGAAAAGTGGTGGGGTAAGGGTGCATAGGCAGAGGGAAACTATGCTCGTAAGTGACAATGGTCAGTAGTTCTTATTGGGTGTTTTCTCACTTAGCTCCCACAGTAACCCCTGGAGGATGCTGCTGTCACTGCTCCCATTGACAGTCAAGGCTCAGAGAGGCTGTGTGATTTGCTTAAAGGCCACCCAGCTAGTGAATGGTAGAGATGGGATTTGAACCGAGTTCTTTCTAGAGGCCTGATTTCACATTAGGGTGTTAATGGTCAGTCCTAAGAGAGCCAGGCAAGGCGCCATCCTTGTCAGTTGGCCTCATCTCTCCTGGGGCAGTGGCATTCTTGTCATGTGAGTCCCATCTCTGGCCATTTCTGGGTATCCCCAGGGAAGGCCTGTTCTGCATGCTTGTGGGGCTAATGGTTGAGATGTTTTTATTTTCCTCAGAAAGAGCCATCATTTCTTTGTTTTCAGGCAATTAGAGGAGCCAGGCAGCAGGAAGGCTGCCTTCCAGATGTGCGCCTGCATGTGTGTGTGTGTGTGTGTGTGTGTGTGTGTGAGCTGGAGGATGGAGGTGACAGGACATGTTCTGGATTTCACAGCCTGAATTAACCTCTCCTCTTCCTAGATCCTTCCTTTCCTCCCACCCACTCCTCCATCCAATTTATTCATTTATTTCTCTCCTTTCTTACACAAATATCACAAGGTCTTTTTAGGAAATATTCACTTAGAAAAACAGAAAAGAAGTTGGGGTGGGGGGCAAGCAAATTCACTACCCCTGTCAAATTCACAACCGGCCACCGTCAACAATTTGTGACCGCCCAGTTTTATACTCTTTTATAATCAGCCTTTAAAAACGACAAAAACTAAGAATATATTAATATTACACATATCTTCCTGTGGCAGGAATTTTTGTTGGCTGTGTAGTATTTATTTATTTTTGCAACTGTTTATTGAGTGTCTACTCTGTACCAGGCAGGGCTCTAGGTGTTGAGGATGCTTCAGTGAACAAGAAGGCAAAAATCCCTGCCTTTCAATTAAAAGCCACAGTCCTCACCACGGCCTACAGACCCTACACAACCTGACCCTGGTGTTCAGCCAGTAGCTGACTTTCTCGCTTCTGCTTGAGAGCAGCAGAACCAAGAACAAGATCGCCTGTTGGAGTGGCCAGTAAGCCAGGGGCCAGGGGCCATTTGAATCTCCCTGTTCCCTTTCTGTTCTAGCTTAACTCCGACTCAAAGAAGCTAAGGACACAACATGGGGATTGCAAAATGGACATGGTTCTTGTCCTCGGGGAGCTCACAGACATCTAGGTGGCTTTAAACTTTTCCCATTATGAATGTGCTGCGGTGAACACGAGAGGATCATGCTGGTGGAAGGTGGGAGGAGATGCTGCCATTGGTCTGGGGAGACCTGAGAAGATGGACGACACATCATTCTGGGCTTGGGAAACAGCAGAGTATATTCCAGGAGTGAAGGAAGCTGAACTTTGGTGCTCATTCAGCTCCTAACGCTGAAGTCCTGGGAGGGTCTTAAGCAAAGCGTTCTACCTCATGAGAGAGCCCCCTCTGTAAAATGGGAACAATGACCTGAGGTGTACTTATCAGGAGAATTTTCTCCAAGGTGGGATGGGTTTTCCCCACCATTTGTGATGACTGCTTCGCATTTGTAAGGATTTCATGCCTTTTCGCCACCATGTGGTTTGTACTAGTTACCATTTATTGAGCCCTTCGTCTGCTCCAGACATGGTCCCAGATACTTTAAATAAACTGTCTCATTCAGTCCCACAACGTAGGAATGATTATATGGAATCCAAACCTCACAGAGTTTGAATGACTCACCCAAGTTCACACAGCCAACAAGGGGCAAAACCAAAACACCTGCACAGGTCTGCCGAGTACAGAGCAGGTGTGCTTTCCTTTTTCCTAGAGGTACTAAAATAACCAGTTCTTTTTACTGGACAACTCTCTCAGGGTGAAATACAACTCTTCAGATAGAGCTGAGCACTGCAAAACCAAGCATCCTAGAATCAAATGGTAACAAATACATTTCAAAAGAACATAACAAGGTTTTTGGACTTCCCTGGTGGCGCAGTGGTTAAGGATCCACCTGCCAATGCAGGGGACACGGGTTCGAGCGCTGGTCCAAGAAGATCCCACATGCCATGTGCCACTAAGCCCATGTGCCACAACTACTGAGCCTGTGCTCTAGAGCCCATGAGCCACAACTACTGAAGCCCACGTGCCTAGAGCCCGTGCTATGCAACAAAAGAAGCCACCGCAATGAGAAGGCCGCACACCACAACGAAGAGTAGCCCCCGCTCAACGCAACTAGAGAAAGCCCATGCACAGCAATGAAGACCCAGTGCAGCCAAAATAAATAAATAAATAAATTTATATATTAAAAAAGAACATAACATTAAAAAATGTGTCTATTTTTCATTGTTTTTCTTTTTTCCTCATTATGAAAGTAATTCATGTTCACTGTGGAAATTTGGAAAATACAGAAAAGTATAAAGGAGAAAATAAAAATCACCCTAATCTTATTATAGGAAGAAAATAGCTGTTAACATTTGTTTTTTTATCTTCCCAGTATTTTTTCACATACCTAAATGTACATATATATATTTTTAACATAATTGGGATTGTCCTGCCAAACTGCTTTCTAGAAAGGTTGAACTAATTTACAATCCCACCAGCAGGGTTTGAGAGTGCTTCCTTTACCCAGGCCAGCATAGAGGTTTTCTTTTTGTCTTCGGTAATTTAATAGCTTTAAAGCCAGTGGCTTGTTTCCATTTGCATTTCTTTGATTATTGAAAAGGCTGAGTTAAAAAAAATCATAAGCTTATTAGACACATATATTTATCCTACTGATTTTTTTGCGGTACGCGGGCCTCTCACTGTTGTGGCCTCTCCTGTTGCGGAGCACAGGCTCCAGACGCGCAGGCTCAGTGGCCATGGCTCACGGGCCCAGCCGCTCCGCGGCATGTCGGATCTTCCCAGACCGGGGCACAAACCCATGTCCCCTGCATCGACAAGTGGACTCTCAACCACTGCGCCGCCAGGGAAGCCCTCAGTTTCTTTTTAAGAAGTTGGCTGTTTGGCTTCCTAAATTGTCTTATGGTTTTGGGGAGAGCAAAAAAGATTTTTTTAAAAATTGTGGTCAAATATATCATTATTTTCCTCATGATAAAATTTAAAAATATGGATTTAAGACTTTATCACTGTATATCATTCATTAATAGTCCTAGTTTCTCTAGCTTAGTGGTCCTCAAATATAACTGCAAATTAGTATAGCCTGGGTTAAAAAAAAATTCCAATGCCTAGACCATACCCAAAATGAATTAAATCAGAATCTCGGTGGGGGGTGGGAGTGAGGGGGTAGGGAGATGGGGTTGAACTTGGGCATCAATATTTTAAAAAAAACCCTGGTGAGTTCAATGGGCAGCCGCAACTGAAGACCACTGCTTTAGCCCCATTCTTCCCTCAGTGGGAAGGGTCATCGTCGGAATGATGTAACCAGTACAAATCAGTAAAAATGTAGTCTAGTCACTATACCCTTGTACTGTACACACAATACCAAAATGTACCTCTTTCTTTTTGGAGCAGAAAATAGGGTGCAGTGAAGCCAGGCAGATCTCGGGGAATGCTATGGGGCTGTATGCTCAGGGGGGAGGTAGGTGGGGGGAAGGTAGGTGGGAGGCAGAGGAGAGGGGCTCTGATCTAAGTCATTTAGAGAAAAATATAAAATGCAGAGGGAAGAACAAGCAGTGCAGAAGCCTAGTTTTAGTATCTCCATTTTACTCACGAAGAAATTGAGGACCGGAGAGGTTAAGCCAGTTACCCGAGGTCACGCAGCAATTTGTAGGCTGAGTGACATGTTCCAATTTTTGAGGAATGGGGAGGGAGATTCACTAGGTATTGTGCCATCCATGCCCTTTTGGGAGAGGTACTTAATGGGGGTCCTTCCTTCCAGAGTCTTTTCTGCATTTAGAACAACTGAGAATTCTGGGTGAGCTGAATCACCTTTCTCATTCATCACCCATGGTGAGAAAGTTGATGAAAACAGCTAAAACCAAATATGTGATTTTGGGTTACTTTTGTCTAGGATTGCCCAAACCAGCATTCCTTTCTGGTGACACAAGTAGTTGGAAGTTGGTTATAGACTATTATGTTCCATTTTTAAAGGATGTGGGTCTATGTTGGCAGAGACCAGGGTGGCCTTCCTGAGGTCTTGTAGAGTCCCAAGCACAATGTCTTGTCAATTGGAGGCTGAACTGGAGCTTGTTTGGATGCATGCACTGTAGTAAGATTTTTTTCAGTCTTCCAACAGCTCTAGGAAGCAAATACCAGCTGTATCCCCATTTTACAGATAAGGAAACTGAGGCACACAGTTTAAGCCACACGTAGCTCAAGGTCCCTGTGCTGAGGAATGGTGGAGTGCAAACACTGGCAAAGGATGGAATAACCTACCTGCCTCTCCCCCAGCCCAACTAGCAGCAGCCCCCCAATTGCATATCTATTACCCTTCTCATCACCTTCCTTTTCCACTCTCCACCTGGGAGATCTGCCTCTCAAAGCCTTTTCCCCATCAAAGGGTGATAGTGTTTCTCTGCGGAGCAGCTCTTGGCGTGTAATTACTAATCACATGTAGGCAATCAAGCTGCATTTCCATCCCCCCATCTTCCTCCCTGCCTCCCCTCAAGAGACACCTTTCTGGGGGGAAGGTGACTCCTTCAGGAATTCAGATTAACACCAACCACAGGGGTGGGGAGTGGGGAGAGAATGAAGAAAGGCATCAAACTCGTTTGCAAGTTGCAAACGGCAAGGCATCTTCAGCTCTGGTTTGCTCTCTGCTATTTTAAGGGGCCTCATTTAGCATAATATTTGCATCGTTTGTGTCTTACCCGATAATTAGGAGTAGAGACAAATTCTTCTTGTTCCCAGACTAAGGGCATTGGGGTGGAGAATAAAGGAAGCTCTGGAGACAGCCCTCAGGCAGTAAAGCCTTTAAAAGTTGTTCCCTCCGGCACCCACTGTCTTGCTAAAATTCCCTGAACACCAGCCATTCTGAACTGGGGTCACTGCTCATTGCTTGGCTTCAGGGAGCTTATGAGAGCCTATGACCCGTCTGAAATGCTAAGGAAAATTCTGTGTCTGTGAATTGTTTGCGGTTTTACCCTGCCTGGGGAGAAGGTCCATAGCTCTCTTTAGTTTCAGAAGTCTGCGGCTCTTAAATTAAGGATGACTCTCAGTGGGCGTCTGTTTTGCTTCTTCAGCATCTCTCCACCCTTCTTCAGGTCCCAGCGTCTTGATTTTCCTTTGGGAAAGTAACCCTCCTCCAGCCTCATGCCATTTTAGGACTGTCCAATAGAATTTTCTGTGATGATGGAGATGTTCCACGCAGTCTGGTTCTCCACCAAAGAGGGCTCAGGAGCTACTTGCGTTGGCTGCAGCCGTCACATGGGTCCCTGGTGGTCCACATCTTAGCATGGTTTCTCCCCAAGCCTGATAAACTCTACCTTCCCTTTGATCTACTTGTCTTTCTGATGGCTACTGCAGTAATGAGTCAGCGGCTGAGTATATTTAAATACAAAATACCATTATCCTTCATTAAAAGGTCTGTCACCACTGACCTTCATAGGAGAGAGTGATTATGCTATTAAAAGCCCCTTGACACATGGCTCAGGAATGACCAGCCCATTCCAGGGTTCCTGCTTCCCTCCCCAGGAGAACCATCTTCTGACTCAGCTGCTTATGCTGATGAGGGCAAGGCAAATCTGTGTGCAGCCAAACTTGTAACTGGGGTAGGGTGCCAAGGGCTTGGGACAATGCTGCCTCATCTTCACCAGCCTGCCAGGTATCTGGGCAGAATCCTGTTGCCTTCCAGAGGAGATTCATTTCCTATCTCTCTCATCATTGGATCTTCAAGCCTGATTTGAAACCCTTGTTCTCTTTCAATATCCTTTTAGAAAAAACAACTCCCTTTTAAATTGCCCACCATTCAACCTTTTAAGGTCTAATTGGTTCCCAGGGTGCTTTGTGACAGTAGTTAAGAGCACAGGCTTTGGAGGTGGGGATGATTATGCTTCTGCTTCTGCCATTTATTCACTGCATGACCTTGAACAAGTTACTTAAGCTCTCTAAGCCTCAGTTTCCTGAATTTCAAATGGAAATAAAGAGTAGGGCGAACTGTTGGTTTCCCAGCCAATAGCATGTGTCATTTTTTTCCTCGAGTTTACCTCCCATTGTAACGGTTGAAAAAGCCAGATACTTTTCCAGCCTTCCACGCAGCCAGGGGTGACTATGTGACTGAGTTTTGTCCAATGAGATAAAAGGGAAGCTGGCATAGAGGATTCTGGGAGTGATTTTTTTTCCCATAAAAAAGAGAACAGTACATACTTGAGGATAGAGCTCTCTCCCTTTCCTCCTTTCTGCTTTGAATGTTGTTGTGTGGGGTTATAATGTCTGGATTTTGATGTCTGGAGCCATGGTAGCCATCATGTGGTCATGAGGCAAAAAAAAAAATCTGTAAATGAAAAACCAGTACTCTGAGAATGATAGAAGAGAAGGATATAAGAACCTAGATACTTAATGATGTCATTGAGATACTGAACCAGCAGTGGGACATCCAGTTTCCTTGTTAAGTATGTCCTTGTGGCTTAAGCCATGGGTAGTCAGGTTTCCTGCTTCTGGCAGTTGAAATCATTTATAAATGACAGATCAAGGCCAGGCTCACAGGTTGTTGTGAGGAATAAGTAAGATAATGTATAGAGCATTCCCTGCATAGTCCCAAGAACACGATGAGCAAACAGTAAAACAGCATTTACTGTTGGTAGGAATAACTGTACCGAGATTCACAGATGAGATTTGTGGAATCATGGGGAAATTTGCAATAGATAAAATTTGGCCCTCTTCTGCCCTCCCTTTCTATCTGGATAGATATTGGAATCCTAAAATGTTAGCACCGGAAGGGACTCTGATCTTAAATTCAATTTGACCTTTTTCATTTTAAAGACAAGGAAACTGGTCCACAGAATGGGGAAGAGACCATCCCCAGGTCACATAGCATGTTAGTGGCAGATGGTGGCAAAACCAGGGCTAGAGCTTAACGTCCCTTGGACTTAGGGGCTGAAGTTCTTTCATTCACACTCAGTTGCCTTCCATTCCCATTCCGACTCAAAGGCTGTTGTGGGAGGGATGAGTATAAAATGAGACATCACATAGGGAGTAATCTTGAAAAATTTGGGAAGCATCCCACATGAATAGAGTTGTGATTCTTAGTACAGGTGGTTCAGCACTTTGCTCCTTTGTGAAATCAAATGGGCAGGAGATATCCTGGGAGTGGGCAGGGTCTCTCTGTGCCCAGCTAGGCAGTCCACCTGTATTCATCGGTTCACTGATCCATTCGCTGATTGTTTCATTTATTCAAGAAACATTTACTGAGAGCCTGCTGTGAGCCAGACACAGGGTAGATTTTGTTTAACATTTGTGGGAATGAGTTGGAGCAGAGAATACTAAGCTAAACTCCTACCCGCATCCCCAGGAAGAAGCCCTATAGTTTGCTGAATTAAATTGTCGCCTGTGAGGACTGATTTAAGGTTCACTTGTCACAGTGGATTCTCTTCTGTTTGGATCCTCAGATGTGCCGGAAAACCCGATGATATTCCCTATTGCCGGGATTGCTTTTGGGGGGACAAGTCTTGAGAAGATCTTAGTTACTTAGGAACTTAGTTTGGGGGAACGTTCATACTGATTTAGTGGCCTCTTCCTAGGGCGAGAGACACACTGGGATGGGGCCTGAGGCATATGGCAGTTTTTATAAGCAGGGGCGGGGAGAAGGCCCTGAGAATGGAGACGGATGGCTTGAGACTGAGAGCAGATGGCAGCGGGTAGAGAGTGGCTAGAAGTATAATAACCTAGGCTTTCAGGTCAGAGAGGCTTGTTTTCAAATCCTGTGCTGCTGATTCCTAGCTGTGTAACCTTTGGTGAGTCAGTCACCCTCTCTGCGCCTCAGGTGTCTATAAAATGGAAATATTACTTATTGTTGTAGAGATTCAGTGAGATGATGTATTTAGAGCTTTTGGCACAGCGGCTGCCACATTGTATCTATCCCAGAGCAAGGATTTGAGTTCAAGTGGTTTATTTGGGAGATGAACCCAAGAATTATCGGTAGGGTAGTGGGAAAGTGACATAAGGAAGGGAAAAAAAGTCAGTAAGGGTTGTTATTGAGCAAATTAGCACCGAGTTCCAGTGGTCCTAATATTGAGCAAATTAGGACCACTGGAACTCAGTCTCTCTGGGGACTTGTGGAAAGCGTTGTAGAACACACCTCAGTTATCCCACATAGGAGGTAAGGAAGCTGGGGTATTTACCTTTCAGTTCCCAGCCATCATCGGGTAACTGCTGCCATGGGGCATTAACTTGCAGAACCCCCAGAATGTCCTGAGTGGGCAGGAAGGAAGCCTCAGGTGGAGACTTGCAGTGCTTGCTGTCCAACACTCTCAGCCTATGTTGGAACAGTGAGTGCCCAGGGGATGTGGACAGGTTGATCTGAGTTCAAAGTCATGTTTTACCACTTACGACTAGCTATATTTTTCTTGAGCAAATCATCTAATCTCTTGGCTATTCAGAGGGTGGTCCATAGCAGCAGGGCATCCCCTGGGAACTGATAGAAGTGCAGATTTTCAGGTCTCTTTCCAGATGGATTAGTTATCTATTGTTGCCTGGCAAACAACCCTGAAACTTAGCAGCTTAAACATCAAACAGTTACTGTTTTGGCTAGAATTGCTTGCTTTCATTGACATGCGTGGGGACTGTTGCTTTGTAGTTAAGGAGAAGGGAGATTTGGGGCCGGGAGGGCCGGGGGAAGACGAAGAGGAAAATAAGAATAACCAGGTGTCTGTCCCTCCCCTTAACCAGGTTCATCTCCATCCACACTGAGCTAATGGCCTAATTTTGATCTCCAGTGAAGTTAGCAGTTAGATGAAAAGTCAGAGCTGTCAGGTGCAAGAAATACGTGATTCTGGACGCAAGCAGGGCTTCTTAGGGAAAGAAATGGGAGCCTGA